>NC_073692.1:187444949-187744949 GCF_029784155.1 Uranotaenia lowii | reverse complement strand
TTTTCATTTTTAATGAGATTTTTAAATTTGCTTTCAGAACTTTTTAAGTGTAAAAACCCGATTGCGCCTAGTATTTCAAGGCTTTTCACAGATTTTATAACATTTTTTTAGAATTTAGAGTTAGAATTTTTGAATTGAATTGTTCCAAGGAAAATTTCAGATTGGAATCAACGGTTCTCAACCTCATTTGAAAAATCACAATTTCAATGTTAACACGAATGCCACAAGGATGGTAAAGTGTCGTAAATAAAAAAAAAAACAATTTCAATGTCATAGAATTATAAACTGTTATTCATTTCAGTGATTTTAAAATTCGGAAAACTACCAATTTGACACATCCTAATTTTTTTGTACCATCAATCGAAACGCATGAAAATATTTTAGTTCTGGTAAATATTCATTCAATAAGTTACATCTTCAAAAAACAAGTAAATTTCTAAGATACCATAATTTAATTTCGGTGAAAAAAAGCATTATTTAATTGTTAGTACAAAGCTTGATTTTTTTTTAAATTTTGTATTGTTAGATCTTCTTAAGGTTCAAGAAGTTTGATCTCTTGGGTCGTTATGAATAAAACTTTGAAGTTGCATTGAAAACCTCAAAATTATAAAAGATCTAAGTTGCACTAAATGGCTAGACATCTTCGAATTGAAATAATTTGATTTTCCAATTTGGTACAACGTAAATAGTATGCACTTTCTTAAAAACTATCTAGTTCATATATGCAAAATTTTGTGACGATTTGTCAAATTATTTTTTAAGATAGCGTCCTATGACGAAGATAATTGAGGCTCTTGGGATCAGAGGGGTGCAAGTGCCTGAATGATAGTTTCGAGAAAACGCGCTTCAAAGTTGTGAAGGTGCTCGATTTTCCATATATTTTTCGAATTCGAGCAGTTTAATTCAATCAAAAAAACTGTTCAAAAAATTATAAAAAATCTGAGGTTTGCACCAGATGTACATTAAAACATGAAGAATCGTTAGGTATACTTAACTCAAAATTTATGATTTTGGCACTTACACCCCTCTGATCCTGAGGGCCTCAATTGGTGAAAATATTTGAGCGAGAAAGTGACAGGAAAGTCCCAGAAGGGTACCCCTAAACACCTGGAAATCAACTAAGGCTATGATCATTTAGTATCCGGGCACATTATTTCGGTGATAGCTACGTTAATCTGGCAACAAGGTCAATACTTTGTTATGTAATTTTTTGCTACTTTTAATCAACCATTTTTTCATGATTTTCTGACTTTTTAATTCGTTGTTTTGTGTTTATGTTATTATTACTGTGCGTGTTTGGCTCAACATAGTTTGGGTTGACTGAGTTGAACTTTAAAAGTGTGCAAATTCCGGGTAGTGTTTTTCTTCCGGAGCACTGATTTTCGTTTCGCTTTGACAAACTTGTTATTATTCTCCGTTCCGGAAGCGACATCTGACGGAAAATTTTGAAAGTTCACTGTTGTGCTTCTCAACTTTTTCACTGCTGGTTGCATATCTACCGGGCGATTATGGCGAAAGCATGCTCGAATTGTTGCAACACAATCAGCGGGATCGAATACATGACCTGTCGTGGTATTTGCGGAAAGGAATTTCACCTTACTTGTGTTGGCGTTACCAATGCTGCTGCCCGAAGTTTAAAATCACTCTCGAAAAATGCATTTTGGATGTGTGATGACTGCGCCGGGCTTTTTGAGAGTGCTCACTTTCGCAGCCTTGCTTTTGCGCCACCTCCCGAGCAGCCAGGAATAGCTCAGTTGACAGAAGCCATTTCTGAACTTCGTTCAGAGATAAAGCAAATTTGCAGTAAACCGTCAGCTACACCAATGCCAACACTAACGCCTGTCCGTCCTGACTATCGCCGAGCGCTGAAAAGATTACGACCCTCTGATGCACCGATTAGTGAACCTTGCAGATTGGGAGCGAAACAATCTTCTACCGATGTCGTTTCCCATGTGCAACAATGAAAATGACAACCTCTTTTGGCTATACATCTCGCCCATCAAACCGGATGTAAACGAAGACAGTGTCTCAACAATGGTTAAGGCAAACCTTCAGACGGATGACGCTCAGGTGGTAAAGCTTGTACCCAAAGGCACCGATACGAGCACGTTGCGTTTCGTGTCATTCAAAGTAGGCCTTGATCCTGAGCTTAAGGATAAGGCTTTGGACCCTGAAACTTGGCCAAATGGACTTAGTTTTCGAGAGTTCATCAACTATGACAGGAGCAATCAGTTTCGCGGTCGTATTTAAAGATGTAAATTTGCTGTTTGGACACCTGGGACGCACTAAAACTAGCACTATGGAGGCCCCCGAGCCCTTCGTCACAGTCGCGCAGTTTCCAGCCAGCGGCAACAGTCGTCCCGGCCCTGTGTTCGAAGAAGGCAACGGGGCTCTCCAGCCTGTGCTATCAGGCAAGTACCAATTTTTAAATTCTGATGCGTTAAGTGATCGCCCCTCGCCTTGCAGAATCCGCCTCGATCATGGAAACTTTGCTGACGGTGTACGCCTCTACTATCAGAACGTTCGTGGCTTAAAATCGAAAATCTCTGAATGTTTCGTCTCCACATCAGAGCTCGGTTATGACATCTACGCTTTCACCGAAACCTGGCTTGACGCAACAGTACCATCCAGTCAACTTTTCTGTCCGGATTACACCGTGTTTCGATGCGATAGAAATGGCTCTAATAGCTGTCGTAGTCGGGGCGGGGGAGTGCTCATAGCCGTGTCAAGTAAGTTTAGCTCGTCCATAGTCACTTTTTGTAATAGCAGTAGTATAGAAAATTTATGGGCAAAAGTTTCCTATGAACAAAGTTCACCTTTAATCGGTTTATCGTATATCCCACCTGAAAGAAGTCAGGATAGCTCAGTGTTAAATTTGCATGTTGAGACTTTATCAGAAGCAAGATTGAAAGAACCGTCATGCGGTATTATTTTTCTTGGTGATTTTAATCAACCACAATTATTGTGGGTTCCAAGTCATAGCAACAAATTGGTGGTCGATTCTGCATCAGTACTCAATATGGCTAGTGCTACTTTTTTGGACGGCACTGTATTGAATGACCTTCATCAACGGAATGGTGTACAAAACCTTCAAAATCGGACGTTGGATTTGGTTTTCACGGACGAATCAATCTTGAACAGCCCAGTTATTGAAGCAAGTGATGCCGTTGTACCAATTGACGTGTACCATCCTCCGCTTGAGTTCATCATTTCATTCCCGAATCCAGTCGCTTTTGTAGAGGCTTTCGACCCATCTGCACGTGACTTCCGTAGGGCCGATTTCGATCTCATGAACATAGTTCTATCTGAAGTCGACTGGACAAATCTTCAACGATGTACTAGTGTGGATGTAGCCGTGAATTCATTCTGCGCAATATTGGACGATGTGTTTGACAAATCAGTGCCCATGGCTCGCCCTCCACTCAGACCTCCTTGGACCAATTCTCGTTTAAAACGATTGAAACAGCTGCGCTCGAAATTTCTACGAACATTTAGTAATTCTAGATGCCCATACATTAAAATGAAACTTAACTATGCTACCAGACAATATCGAATCTACAACCGATTATGCTATAGCCGTTATGTAAATCGTACTCAAAGTGAGCTTCGTCGGAACCCGAAAAAGTTTTGGAATTTCGTGAACAACAAACCGAAGGAATCCGGTCTACCTGCGGAAGTACGCTTAGATGACAGAGTTGCTAAATCACCTGCTGACAAATGTGCTCTTTTTGCAAAGCATTTTTCCAGTGTATTTTCAAATCAATCGCCAACTGGAGATCAAATTAGCGCAGCTGTCACACGATTGCCCACCGATGTTTTAAATCTCGACGTGTTTGTTGTTACCGAGGAAATGGTTTTCGATGCTATAAAAAATTTGAAATATTCTACATCAGCTGGACAGGATGGAATTCCTGCGTGTGTGTTAAAAAAGTGTTGCACTTTACTTGTAAAGCCCCTTACTTGTATTTTCAATAAGTCCTTACAACAACAGCAGTTTCCTGCCTCCTGGAAAAGATCCTTCATGAGCCCAATCTTCAAGAAAGGTGATAAGCAAGAGGTGCGCAATTATCGAGGTGTCACATCGCTAGCTGCCTGCTCGAAGGTCTTAGAGAGAATTGTCAACGATGTAATGTTTTCAGCTTGCCGGAACTGGATTTCGGACAATCAACACGGTTTTTTCCCGAAACGCTCGGTTACATCAAACCTGGCAGTATTTACATCATTCTGCATATCCAATATGGATTGTGGCAAACAAGTCGACGCAATTTATACGGACATCACTGCGGCATTTGATTCAGTTAATCACTTGATTTTACTTTCAAAATTAAAACGCCTGGGATTATCTGAGAGATTATGCGCCTGGATCAGAAGCTACTTAACTAATCGTCGTCTCGCTGTAAAAATCGGATCTTCTGAATCTCCCGATTTCATTCCGACTTCAGGGGTACCACAAGGAAGTAATTTGGGCCCTTTATTGTTCACCTGTAATGATATTAACATGCTGCTTGTTGGATGCGGAGTACTCATGTACGCGGACGATTTGAAATTTTTTTTGGTCATTAACAGCTTGGCAGATTGTCAGATATTACAGCAATTCCTCGATACGGTTGTAAATTGGTGTGCTGTTAACTTACTGGCCTTAAGCGTCTCTAAGTGCTGTATCATAACATTTGGGCGCAAGAAACTTCCATTTTTGTACAACTACAATATCCAGGGCGAATTCCTACATCGTGTTGATCAAATTAAGGACCTTGGCGTTGTTTTGGATAGTCATATGACATTTAAGCGTCACTACTGTGCTACACTTGAAAAGGCTAACCGAATGCTGGGATTTGTCATACGTCTGAGTAAAGAATTTACAGATCCTATTTGCCTACGAGCTCTGTATTGTTGCCTGGTCCGTTCAATACTAGAATCTGCAAATCTTGTGTGGTGGCCATTTGAAGCTACATGGGTAGCGCGTTTTGAAGCGGTTCAACGGAAATTCGTTCGTTATGCTCTGCGTGATCTACCGTGGGATAATCCTCGAAACCTGCCACCTTATGCACAACGTTGTGATTTGCTTGGCCTTCACACGCTATCGGATCGCCATTCCATCGGTCAATCACTATTTGTAGCGAAAATTCTCAGAAACGAAATCGACTGTTCTTGGATACTCTCCTGCTGTAACATTTATGCCCCAGAAAGAGCTCTGCGAAACCGTGACTGGCTTTCACTGGAATCGAGAAATACACGCTATGGCAGCAACGACCCCTTACGTTCCGCAAAAATTAGCTTCTTACGCCATTATGCTCTCTTTGACTTTAATGTCTCAACTGCAACATTTAAACGCTTGATCGAATCTAACATAAGTGACCAGTTAAGAAGCTAGAAATCTCTAAATGTAAGTTTAGATAGACCTAGATTTAAGTAATCCATTAAGACGCTTACGTCAGATGGTCTTTTTTATAAACAATAAACAATAATAAACAACAATAATAGAGCTCGGATTTGCAAAACTTTAGTAGCATTGTGTTGATTATTAAATGGACTATCTTGCCTATTTTTGAAAGATTTTTAAGTTAACTTGTGTTTGAGATATTAACGATGCAAAAAGATATGGTAAAAATAATTTTGCACAAATTTGCTTCTTTTGCGAATTCTGCGCTTCGAAAATTCTTCATTGTCGACTTGAAGCTCATAAACTGTTGATTTTTTTCTGTTTCTTTTTTGGTCCAAATGGTTAAAAAGTGAAAGGAGCCAATCTAGGATTCACGCAAAGTTCAAATTAAGCATCGGAATAGAACCCTTGATCTTAAATATGGTAAAAAGTATATTGTTATTGGGGATAACTGAATTCAGACCCCTTAAATAATGAAATTAATCCATTTCCGGCAGTCAACAAGTGTTGTCTGACTAGAAGACACCAAGTAAATAACTAATAATGATAAGTTCCAAATATCGCAATCTGTGCATCCGGTTTTTATGCAAAATGACAGATGTGTTCTGATGGACAACACAATTTATGTTTAAACCGGATTTCAGAGATCAAATTCTTCGCGATGCCTACTCATGAAAAGGTTCCATCCAGATTCCAATTGCTTTTTCCAGGCGAGTTTGTGTAAAATATCATGATTTTGCAAAGGTCTTGCTTCTGTGGTAAAAAAATAAATCAATACATGACTGAAAAAAGTGTGCAAAGATAAAAAAAGAAATTTTATGAAAAAAATAGAGTATTTCTTGAAATCATTGATAAATTTTTTTTTATATTTTTACATAAAATGTCATATTAACACCTTCATTTCCTCCATAGAAAGTTTTTCGATCAAATGAATAGTTTTTAAAATACACACGTTGTAACTGCCCAGATACTAAATGATCATAGCTTTATTCGGCCAAATTTAATGTGACAAACCTTTCTAAAAGACCTTGAGGATCTAACGGTGAGCTGAATGAAAATGAAGATGATTGTTTAGCTGACAAAAACAGGCAAGACTTAATGTCTACAATAATGTTGCCAGAATTTTTTTCAGCACCTATCCGGGCCATACAAATCCGGGCTATTTTATCTAAAAACCTGTCAAAATCCGGGCATTTGATTTCAAAGTTGAAGTCCGAAAATCAGGGAAATATCCGGGAAAATTTGGTCAAACCGCAGGAACTACTCAACAAAAATCAAGAAAAAAAAACTTGGAATAATTTTTCATTTTTCATTTTCATGGAAATTCATCAGCAGATTTTTTTATAGTATTTAAGGCTTCCAAAAAACCTTTCATGATTATTTTTATAAAACTCACTCAAAAATTTTTTGAAGGCATTAATAAAAAAAATTACAATGCAATTTGTTTTTTTTTTTTTTTGTTTGATTTGGCAAATAAAATTAATAAATCCGGGCTGAATCCGGGCCTTTTTTCAACGAAATTCGATCAATCGGGCCGGACAGGACTTTTCCCAATTTTTTTTATTAAATATCCGGGCAAGCTTAGTCCACAAGGCCTGTCAACCGATAAAATAAACGAAATACGATGGTCAAATCGTGCAGAAAGTATTTCGACCGCTCACACAGAGGTAAAAGTACCAATAAAGTGATCAAAATTAATTAAGACTAAACGGTAAACGATAGACAATAGAGTGCTCCAAATGACCAAACTTTTGAAAAGGTATGCTCGGAAGGCTAAATTTGATTCGAGGCCTAGTACAAGATCTCATGCAAAAGTTGGGCCAGATCGAATCTTAGGAAGGGGTCGCTCAACGAGACTGAAGGTTGTATTGGATTTTGAGATATTTTGTTCAGGAAAAACATGATAAACCCTTATTTGATAATTTTAATCGATTTCCTTTGAATATGGTTTTTCTTATAGCTTAAATTAAAACAAATATTTCATCCCAAGACTGCTTTTCGATATAAGTTAAGTTTAAAAAGTTATTAGGCTTCAAAAACTAACTTTTGAAGGGCGGTATTCATCATTCTTAATGGGAGAGGTGCGTCAAGATGTTCGACCGGCCCGACCGGAACACTCATTTGAAATACATACCATTACATAAAAAAATGACTGATTTTAAACATTTTAGATGGCAAAATCTTTAGATTTTTCAAATATTTGGTTTTCTTTAATATTTATATGTTAGTTGGGAGAGTAGTTCAGGCGAAGCTGTAGGGAGGAGTTGGATGTTCATCAGCTTTTTCCGTTTTAAACACTCAAAATGCGAAAAAAAACTGCATTTTTTATGTTTTAAGAGAAAATAGCTCGTTATTGATTGTTTGTTTGCAAAAAATCTTTCAAAATTTAATGTTAAATTTAAATATCATTAGAAAGTCACCAGCAATAACTATTATACCAACTCGGCCAAACTCTTAAGGTCATAATTCATTGAAAAAGAGGATTTTTTTTCGGATAGTTTTAAATATATCTACCTAGTTGAAATATGTTTTTGACATGTTCCGCAAAATTGTGTGTTTAGAGCAACCTTTCTAAAATACCAAGTTTCTCTATTGTTACCAAAAAAAAAAATAAAAAAAAAACTTTAAATAATCGTAAACTGGGGGAACTTTGATCACCGAGGTTACTTTGATCAATATAAAATTTATACAGATAATCATCATTAACTAAGTCTGATGTTAAAATATCTGAAAACTGTTTTCTACGTTTGAAAGCCTATAAATTGAGTTTCAAATAGGCTAAATTTGATTTGTAGCTGGAGATTTTTTATACTATCTGAAATATGAAGTTTTAAAGTTTTAAAATATCTGTTTTTTCGAAGACTCACAAACAAATACCTCTCCTGATAAAATGATAGCATTTAGAAGTAAATGGGTTGTTTTATTTGAAAGTTTAACTTTTTTCTTTGTATAGGTAAAGCTTTAGAGTTATTTTTAACAAACATTTTTTATGAGAAAGCCTGTATAGAACAAATGGCCTAAAACCCAATCAAATGGTTAAGTTTGATTAAAAAAAATAACAAAGGAACAGTGGGAGAATCTAGGGAATTGCATGGAGGTAAAATTTCGTTTGTTTTTGAGACCAAAAGATATCGAGAAATGTTTATAATTTTTGCCCCTAAATGTATGCAGCAACATTGTCCATCTGTTGAGTTTATTTGTTTTTTTTTAAAGAAAATTTATTGATGTATTAACCTTCCCATGCCGTTCGCAAAATTTAAACAAATTATTTTTCGATAGTGTTGACTAGTAAATTGATTTCGTTCCCCTAGTTATACATCTCAACCGATATTTATGATTTAGATTCATTGTTTAGGTGAGTTCTTCAAGATTTTGAATATATAAAATTTAAATCAATTTGATTTAGCAGATGACCCTGATATCAGCTTTGTCGCACTTTCCAAAACGCTCAGTATGTCAGGTCTGCGCTTTTTCAAAAATGGTAGCAGTTATTTCGCGTGAACAGGACGCAGATCAACGCGCTGCTTGTCGCTTCAGTATGACAGAACCATTACCAAAAAACGCACTGTATTGGCCGTCTGGTTTGGCCGGTTTTTTTTTTTTTTAAATATGTCTTTATTTGTATCAAATCATGATTACACTTATATTACATTATTGCATTAAACTAGGTGTTCAGCTCAATAATGAACTGTTCATAGCCCTATAAGTAACTAGATTATAAAAATTTATTTATAAGATTTAAATTTGCTGAGCGCAATCAAGTTTTTAATGTAGGAGAACATCCTGTAATAGCAAAAATATTTTATACTTAAAACTAAACACTATCTTAAAATTAAACTAAACATAAAGAGAACGAATCTCTGCGATGGAAGACTGCATTGATTTGCCTCTGAAGTTGGAGATGATGTTGTTGGCCATCTCTTCGATAGATTCAATGCCTGCAATCCGATGAAGATCTTCGGTGCTGTGCCAAGGTGGAAGCCGCAAAATCATTTTCAGAACTTTGTTCTGAATCCTCTGGATGACTTTCTTCCTCGTCGCGCAGCAGCTAGACCAAATCGGAACTGCATACATGATCGCTGGTCGGAAAACTTGTTTGTAGATGAGCATCTTATTTCGCAGACACAACCGGGATTTCCTGTTGATGAGAGAATAATGAGATTTAGTGTATTTATTACATTTAGATTGAATATCTTCAATGTGATTTTTAAAAGTAAGATTCCGATCAAGTGTGAGTCCCAAGTACTTCACGTGATCAGACCATTCTAATGAAACCCCATTAAAAGTTATGGAATGATTTTCATTAGGTTTTAAAAAATTTGCTCTTGGCTTATGGGGAAATAAAATAAGTTGAGTTTTGGAAGCGTTAGGAGAAATTTTCCACATTTTCAAGTAATTCAAAAAGGAATTTAAATTTTGTTGCAATCTACTGCGTACCACCCGTAAATTTCGACCTTTTGCTGAAAGCAAAGTATCATCAGCAAATAATCTTCTACCTTTTCCTTCTGGTACATCAGGAAGATCAGAAGTAAAAATATTGTATAAAATTGGCCCAAGTATACTGCCTTGAGGGACACCAGCTCTAATGGGTGTCCTTTCAGAGCATGAATTTTGATAGCTTACTTGTAAGGTTCGGCTAGTCAAATAATTTTGAATAATTTTGGTGAGATATACAGGAAAATCAAATCGAGCTAATTTAGCTACTAAACCTTTGTGCCAAACACTGTCAAAAGCTTTTTCAATATCAAGAAGAGCAACACCAGTTGAATAACCCTCAGATTTGCTAGCGTTAATCATATTAGTTACACTCAAAAGTTGATGTGTAGTAGAATGTCCATGACGAAAACCAAATTGTTCATCAGGGAAAATAGAATTCTGATTAATGTGAATCATCATTCTATTCAAAATAACTCTCTCAAATAGTTTACTTAAAGATGGAAGCAAACTAATTGGTCGATAACTTGAAGGCTCTGAAGCACTTTTTCCAGGTTTCAAAATTGGAGTCACTTTGGCATTTTTCCATTTATTGGGAAAATAGGCCAAGTGAAAACATTTGTTGAAAATTTTAACTAAAAAATTTAAAGTGCTTTCAGGCAACTTTTTAAGAAGAATATAGAAAATCCCATCTTCCCCTGGAGCTTTCATATTTTTAAATTTTTTGAAAATCAATTTAAGTTCATCAATATTTGTCTCACAAGAACTTTCAAACACATTTTGCTTAGAAAGAATATCATCAAATTCTAGGGAAATTTGAGCATCAATTGGACTTACAACGTTTAAATTAAAATCATGAGCAGACTCAAATTGTTGGGCTAATTTTTGAGCCTTTTCTGAATTAGTTAAAAGAAGTTTATCCCCATCTTTCAAAGTAGGAATTGGTTTCTGGGGCTTTTTCAAAATTTTAGTTAATTTCCAAAATGGCTTTGAGTAGGGTTTTATATCCTCTACTGCTTTAGCAAAATTTTCATTACGAATGAAATTTAAACGACGTTTGATCTCTTTTTGAAGGTCGCAATAAATTAATTTCAAATAAGGATCTCTAGTACGTTGATATTGGCGTCGACGAATGTTTTTCAGTCGTATCAAAAACTGAAGATCATCATCGATCAAAGGTTGATTGAATTTATGTTTAACTTTAGGTATTGAAGCGGCTTTAGCATTGACTATTGCAGTTGTCAAATTTTCTACAGCCAAATCAATATCTTCTATTGAATTCAGAGGAACGTTTACATCTAAATTACGTTCAATAAAATTCATATATCGCTCCCAGTTAGCCTTTTGAAAATTAAAAGTTGATTTTAAAGGGTTTTCAATGGGACTTTGGGATAAAGAAAATGTTACTGGAAGGTGGTCTGAATCGAGGTCCGCATGAGTAACTAATTGACTACAATGCTCGCCTAAATTCGTTAGAACCAAATCAATTGTGGAGGGATTTCTAATTGAAGAAAAACAAGTATGCCCATTAGGATATTCAACAGTATAATAACCTGCAGAGCAGTCATTAAACAAAATATTCCCATTAGAATTTGATGAAATATTATTCCAAGATCGGTGTTTTGCATTAAAGTCACCAATAATAAAAAATTTAGATTTATTTCTGGTGAGTTTTTGCAAATCTCCCTTCAAAAAAATTTTCTGTTCGCCGCTGCATTGAAAAGGCAAATATGCGGCAACAATTATAATTTTCCCCATAGAAGTTTCTAATTCAATTCCAATTGTTTCTAAGACTTTTGTATTGAAAGAAGGAAGAAGTCTAAATTTGAGACGACTATTGATGACAATAGCTACACCCCCACCTTGTCGATCAAGTCGATCATTCCGTAAAATTTTAAAGAAAGCATTGCTTTTCAAGTTATTGTCTGGCTTTAAAAAAGTTTCAGTGATGGCAGCAATATGTATGTTTTGAGTTTTCAAAAATAAAAAGAATTCATCTTGGTTAGCCAGCAAAGATCTAGCGTTCCAATTCATAATATTTAAACATCTATTTGGATCCATGAGGGAATCGTAAAGTCATAATAATTTTGTTAGCATAATTAAAAGAAGTTTGGAAAGCTTCAAACATTGAATTTGCTTTCAACATAAGTTGCATCATTTCCATTAAATTTTGATGCAAAAATTTTAATTTTTCCTCAGTAATCTCACCCAAATCAACAAAATTGTTAGAATCAGAAGAGGAAGGAGAAGAAAAAGTATTTGAATTTCGGGGATTTTCCCAAGCCTTCGCATGAACGTTGAGACTTGGTTTTTTCCCATTTTTATTAGTTAAACCTGAAGAGGGCAACCCATTTTCAACCACCTCTGAGAACGATAAACAACGAGTCTGTGGCGCAGAATCAGCCCAGGTAACATTAAAATCACTTCGGGTATTACCCAGCCGTGATTCCAATGTAGGCCGAGGCTGACTGCGAGCAGGCAGGTTGTTTGCCGGTCTGACGTGTGTAGACGAAAAAGAGGAAGGAGGAGAAGAAACTTTTCTGGAAACTTTGGGGTTTTTCCTAGAAGCAACAATTTTTGCCCTAACGGGACAATCTAGAGAATTCGAGGAATGATTACCTGCGCAATTCGCACACTTAAAAAATTCTGTTTTTGGCTTATCACCACCAAAAAGGCATTTAGATTTTTCATGATCGAATGAGCCGCAAAACATGCATCTGGCATTCATTCTACAATTTTTAGTGCCATGACAAAAAGCTTGACAACGACGACATTGCGTAATATTTTGTAAAAAATTGGTATGGGATTTACGAAAAGGTTCAAATTTTACTCGACAATGAAACATAAGACGAGCCTTTTCCAAAATTTGCAAATTATTGACCTGATCCTTTTTAAAATGGATCAAATAAAGCTCAGGAGCAAAACCAACACTACTGGTATTATTCGTGTTGGTTCTTTTCCTCATTTGAATTACTTGAATTGGAGAAAAACCTAACAAAGAATTTAATTCAGCTGTGATCTCATCCGGTGTCTGATCGCCGGTGAGACCACGAAGTACAACTTTAAATGGACGATCACTTCTAGTGTCGTAAGTAAAAAATTGATGTTTTTTATTATTCAAATAATTTAAAATTTTTTGAAAATCATTAAAAGATTCCGCCAATATACGAGCAGTTCCCCTTCGACCGATCTGAAAAGAAATCTTCACATCCTTAACGGAAGTGACGATTTCTTTTCGAAAGGCATTGAAGTCAGGAATCGTGACCGTTATTGGTGGAATCTTTTCGTTTTTAAGAGTATAAGAAGAAGAAGGTTTCTAAGTACTCTTATCAGAATTAAATATGAATATTTCCTCATCACCGATGTTATGAAGGACATCGAAAGAGTTGGAAATTTCAACTTTTTTGGGCGATGGACCTGAATTAGTTTCGGCAATACGCTTTCTACCAGCCCTTGAGCCAGCCGATGACTTCCCCATGCTGGAAAGAAAAGAGAAAATATGAATAAAAGAAAATGAAAATAATTTTAGCACTGAAAAGTGCTGATTGAAAAACAGGTAAGGAAAAAATAAATAAATAATGTAAAATGTTCCTGCAGGTACACAGCAACGATAAGATGCTCCGGCGTACGTGTTGACGGCTCAACGGTACAGATGGAAGTGACTGGTTTGGCCGGTGTTTTCTTCATCTTCCTTTGTCTTTGATGAGAAAGGGATGAAAAAAGGATGAGAAAGGGATGAGAAAGGGATGAGAAAGGGATGAGAAAGAGATGAGGTAGAGATGAGAAAAGTATGAGAAAAGGATGAGAAAGGGATGAGAATGGGGTGGTTATGGGAAACTAGTAGCTGTTTTCTTTTTCCGGCCGGTTTACATACACACGCACAGCTCATCTGGGCTGGTGATTTTTTCCCGTTCGGTTGGAAAGAAAGAATGATTTTTTTTTCTTATGCCGGTTTACACACACAGCTCTCGATACATTATTCGCAATATCCTTGCGGATTGATTGTTTCCATCCTGCTTTATCTTGTGATAGGACATAAGATACGTTTTATTTGGTTTCTTCCAGAAATGTGCAATGTGGTTGCGCTGGGAGGACAAAGCCAGTTATTTGAAAGCTTGTTATTGCCGATCCGGTTTAGAATCTTATACCGATAATTTCACCTCCAAGGAAGTTCATTACTGGAGTACGAGTCTGATTTGTGGGCGTAGAAATAACAATGTTTTTTTTTTCAAAAAATGCTTTTTTTCAAAAAAAAAAACTAAAATTTAGGTGGCATGACATTTTAAAGAGAATTTTTTCCATATAAAATATGAAACAAAGGTGAATAGACAGGTATTATTGCGCGAATAGCAGAGCTCCCATAAATTATCCTTGTAATTTCAAGTTAAATATTATTTCTTACATCTTTTTAATTTCTTGTTATATTTCTCTGACATGACATTAAATGAAGATAAGCATGAAAAATACTTTGACAAATTTTCTGTTCATCTCTAGAATAATTTTTTGTGAATAAACATATGACTTACTAATAATACTTGAACTATATTTAGTGTTGTTATAAAACAATGCAATGTTTAAAACAAGGTTGCCAGAATATTTAGAACACGTATCCAGGCCAAACCAACAGGGTAATTTTATATAGCAACCTAGCAAAATAGGGGCATTTGATTTCAAAAGTGACCACCATGAATCCGGCAATATCCGGGAAAATTTTCTCAAAACCCAGAAATTACTTAACAAAAATCAAGAAAAAAATTATGATATTTATTTTTTTCAAAACTCATCGACGAATTTTGAATTGTATATAAGACTTGAAAAAATCCTTTCATGATAATTTTAATAAAACTTGTTCAAAAAATTTTGTTTTGGGGGCGTTTGTTGTTTTTTTTGCCAAATAAAGTGAATAAACCCGGGCAAAATCCGAGCATTTTGTAAATAAAATCCGAGTTACCGGGCCGGACTATTCTCAAAATTTGTTTCAAATATCCGGGCAATCTGGCAAACTTAGTTTAAAAGGTTTGGTAATGCATATTACAATAATGTTTATTGAAAATTTGTTCGATAGGTTTTGTGAAACCTTAAGGGCTTAAAATATGTATTTATTACTTATAATTTGAAATTCTTCAATAAACACTTGATAATTGAGGAGATAGTCGAGCTTCCACGTTCAAGAAGAAATGCTGCGTTTAGGCTAGGTAACCCTGGAAAGGGACGCACCGAATATAAAAGTTTTTTTTTCCATAATTCTCCATTTCAAATCCACTTTTTTCCTACTGCCGTCGTAACCCACACACCAACTTCCACCCACCATTCACAATCTGAGGTGCGCTCCAGCATCCGAGTCGGCTGCATCCATTTATTTTAATTTAAATAATTGTCTAGAAAAAGGGTTTCCTTCTTTTCCGAGACGACAGTGTGGTTTCTCTGTCGGCAGGTACCTTTATATTTCACGGTTGGTTCCTGTGTAGGATTTTTTTTTTGCTATCGTCACCGTCGTCGTTTTTAAGGGCATTTTCCGCATCTCTTGACTCAGGTGGAATTTTCCGGGGAAGTTTTTATTTGGGAGGATGTGGGCACTGCTTCTAAAGGATAAGTTTGGATTCGTAATTTTTAATTGAAATTATGCAACGTCAAACGATTTTGTTATGCTTGGAGATAGCCGGCCAGGCCAGGACTCACACTATCTGAAGTCTAGATTGGTTCGGTGCTTGCGTGGGTATGAGGAAAATGGGTAAGACGAAATCCAAACATAACTTCTTCCGAAGATTGTTTAACAACCTTATGTGCCTATGATTTATTATTAAGAAAATGTTCTTGAAGAAAACCAATCTCTTGCGTCTCGATGTTCACACAATTTCTTGCTCAATTATATGCCTATCTCAGCACATAGAGAGGTATAGGTACATACCTACTTCTTGAAGGGGGAAGTTGTTTAATAAGACTTTATATCTCAGACTACGCACTCTGGCAAACTTCTAGCGTGCACCATCTCCCGAATCTCAGCCGGAACAGAGGAACATTGCCACCCACCGGATCACCAGCCACCCGCCTATGTGTGTACTCATCCACCCACCCACAATCTTCGGAAGATGGCAGTCTCTAAGCCTCCACCCAAAACTCAACCCAACGACATTCACTGGAAGAGCCTCGAATCCATATCAACCAAAGCACAGGAACAGGAACAGGAACACCATGAGAGGAGAAGCTTCAGCACCACATCGCATTCGGATGCTTAGAATCGAACCTTGTAGCCTTGTTTCCAACACTCACTAAATATCAACCCTTTGAGAAAACATCTTCGAAAGCCTACACTTCTCATGCCAAGCTCGGCCTGGAAGTATAACCGAAACGTGTGGTAAATGAAATTTAATGTTAACCCCCAACCTTCTCTAGGACTCAAACTCCCACTTCGCCTCCACCCTCAGAAAATTGCATCCCACCCGACTGCATTTGAACTCTATCGAAACGGTCCGAGAACGATCCCATCTCAAAAACTTGAACTGCAAACCCCCACCTACAACACCCACACTTGAACCAACATTCTAGTGCAAGACCACCCACTCCGACTGCATCTTCTATACATAAAAACATCAGCACCACCCTCTTGCACAATCCAAGAGGATGAGGAACGCACAAAAACTACACCAATTCTCGGAACAAGCAGCATCCCCCCATACTCTCACCCAATTTGTTGCTCGAAGCTGCACCAAACAACATGAGCCTAAATCCCACCCCATCAAGTGGGTGGGTGTGCTGGGGTGGAATCCCTAACCTACAGCACACACATCTTTTGCAATTATCATAAATTCAAATGCTCGTTCCCCACCTCTCATTCAAATGCGATTGCCAAATCCGGGAGAACCCATGCTGCTGAGGAGCAAATAGCGCGCAAATCAACTGCAGCTGCCTACGGCAGTTCTTTTATAGCATTTCCCGCTCCTTTGGAACTGCATATTTTCAGTCAAAACCCGAAAGGGAAGCGAAAAAAAATGCAACAATTGCATAGAGAATTTGTGAAAAATTTAACCATTGGCGTACGAATAGCTTTTTTTATGATTCAATATGAGAGATACATTCTTCTAAAACGCTTATGTAGAAATTATGAACCTGTTTGGGACTTTTTTTTTCAAAATGATATAGAATAATTTGATATTCTTTGGTCATTTTCTCACGGTTTCCAACATTCAAGTTTTTTTTTTAATGTGGTGCCTGGTGATCACTTTCTTTATCGACCTATGAGCCAATTACTCAAACGACGGTGAACAAAGGAAGGCGATAATCAAAATTGAACAAGCAAAAGGCCTAAATAAACTCACTAGATCGCGTCGACTCCACGCAAACGCAAAAGTACAATATTTGACTTGCAATTTGATTTGAAAACATGGTTGTAATTTTTCGTGTAGCGCAATTTTCTATAAATTTTTCGAAAAATTTAATTTTTCAGTCGAACATAAAAAGGCAAAAGTATGGCAATAAAATTAAAAAAAATTCGAAAAATTCATAATAGGGTGATTTGCTATTCAGTGCCCTCTGTCCCATCGTTGCACAGGATGACTTAAATGGTCAATATTCCAGCCGTCTTTGGAATCTTTTCCAAAAATAATATTGAATCAAGTTTATTTGAATGTTTTCTGATGAAACAAGGCTTTTTACGATATTTTCTGCTGTAAAATATGCATCTAACGATAGTTTTACTTTTTCTTGTTTTTTTAAGTGCGGTTTAAGAGCTTATTGTTAATCAGAAACTTATGATTCCTTCAACAACAAATAAGGTTTTATGTAAGAACAAATCATTTTTTGTTACGAGTTTCTTCATAAATCGTTTTAGACAATTTTAACACCATGATTTTGAAAAAAAAAATCGATCCATACAAAACTAGAGAAAATATGGTAAGCTCAATCTGCTCTGGCTTCATTATCGTTTTTTTTTATGACATGTATCTTCCGCTAAATTAGTGGATAGCTACATTTAGCAAGTAGTTTTATTCAATAGTTTTTGTGCTGTTTGTTAAAAATTCTGATTAGAAAACAGTGATCTATTCAGAATTGTTATATGTTCTGCACTCAATGTTGATTTTCACTTATTCAACTTTAATTCAAAAGCACTTCAAATAGGATTTTTGTAGAAATTAAGAATTTTTTGGTATTAATACCCTTAGAGCCTTCATTTGTATGCAAATTTTATTAATTATAACGCACATTTTTTCATATTTTGATGAATTTATTTTTTCTACCATCATATATTAAAACTGAAATTTTGAGTTTATTAAACTCGCTGAAAATGTATGTAAGTATTGAAAATCGGGCACCTTGCAATGGCTGAAAAGTGTTTAATTAGAGTGCTTATACTGCTTCAGCTTTGAGGGACTTCTTTTTACCTACATATTTTTAATATTTCTTTTGAAAACCCTTATTCGGACTGTTAACTCAAGATTCTAACCAAAGAATACAAATAATGTTCTGCTAAACCACTGTTTCTCGAATTTCGAGATGATCTGTTGCAGCTACAGGAAGAATGTATTGCATGTCAACAGCGTATGTTCATGAAAATAAAGTCAAGATATTGCGCTAAGGAAAAATTTGGATCCAAAATCACAAAAAAACGAAGCCCCAGACTGAAAAACCTGAAATAATACTTATCATATGTGAAATTTTTCAAGAAATTCAAATATGCTGTCCAGTTAGACCAGAGACAACTAAGCGAAATTTTATCTGTCCATTATTACTCTAAAAAAAACAGTCTTTGTGAACTGAATTTGAACATCAGCCGAAATATTTTTGGGAAACATTTTAATGTGATGTGAATTTTTCACGGAGGTTGATGACATGATTTACATTCATAACAAATTATCCTAATTACAAAAAAAAAACAAAAAAAAAATTACCCCATTGCCTCATTTCTATAAAAATTATAATTTTACTCAATAAGCTTTTTGAAAAGATAAATTCTTTTACATAACTGCACATCTTGAGCATAAATCAGTAGAACGAGCTGAAACTTGCATAGTTAATTGCATTCATAAGCTTTCTATTGAGGCCCTCAGGATCAGAGGGGAGCAAGTCCAAAATCATCAATTTTGAGTTAAGTATACTTAACGATTCTTCATGGTTCAATGTACATCTGGTGCAAAACTCGATTTTTTACCTTTTTTTTGAACAACTTTTCGATTGAATTAAAACTGCCCGAATTCGAAAAATGTATGAAAAATTGGGCCCCTTCACAATTTTGAAGCGCGTTTTCTCGAAACTATCATATAGGCACTTGCTCCCCTCTGATTCCAAGCGCCTCAATGCATATTCATTTTGTAAAAATCCATAAACTCCCAAGTGAGACCTATAGCAATTATTTTATAAAATTACATTTTTATAGGGGTATAGGGAGGCAACACAGATTGCATCTTATTATCTTTTAATCTGTTAATAGCCCCATTTAAAATATTTTTAGTGTTAAAGAAACTTTAGATTCGTTTTACTCAATTTCAATGACTTTAAATTTCATGTTGCTCATTACTGGGTAAATAAGGTCAAATAACACTCCACTCAGATGGCTTCGGTCAAGTTCTAGGTGTCGGATTAGAATTTCTGAAAAAATATCATCTTAAATATGTCTATTCCAGGCTTCCTTCAGAGGGGGGTGTCTCCAAATTGGATTGCATTTGAAAAAGAAGTTCTCATAACAAGCTTCCATATCAAATATTAACTCTTTAACAACTTGTTTTGAAGATGTGCAACCACTGGAAAAAATCTGACAACATTAGGCACGACATCAACTTTGGCTGTGCAACTATTGGGCACATACAACCTGGTGATAATGATTTGTTTTAAATTTTGATGTCACTATTTTTTACCACTTAATCTTTTGGATCTTTTCGAACGAAGCTGTAAGAGAACAATAGATGAAAAAAGAGCGAATACGATTAAGATGACTAAAATACTGCATAAAACCAAAATTACGGGCTGTGCAACGATTGGCAAATCACCCTCTATAGCTTGAAATATGAAAAACCATTTGGCATCATTAGCTGAAATTTCTTTTGGCTCAGAGCACCTCATATTTATAAATTCCAATGTAGTGAGATTCAATAGGTTTAAACCGTTCATCACCTGACAATCAAGGATTATCTGAATGTAAATCGTTGCCTAGTAAATAATATCCGTGCTTCAACCTAGCAATAAGTTATCTACAGTATGACCCATAAAAAATGCGAAAATGTGAAGGAGTCTGTTTTGGGTAGTTTATTTTGGGTAGAGCCCAAAAATTTCCCAAGAATATTGCGGTGGCTGTAGCATGTGACTTTTTACCGCGTGAAATGATTTCTCCTTGATGGAAAATGTCCACGGAAGCCGGGTAGTAGCAAACCGCGGTCTGTCCACACTTTAAAAGTGGTTTAAATCGGTGAAGACGAAAGGGAAGCGGAATGCAATTAGATCAATCCAGAGGCAGGCTAAGTAAGCGAATTTCTCGAATTCCTCCATGCAACGATTTCTTAAAAAAGACTTAAATGCATCATCAGAGGCTAAAGAAAAGTGCCGAATTAAAGCCCTGCAACTTGAGTGTTCGAAGCGATTTCTGTCAAAGTTGAAGAAGAAGCAACTGATTGCCGTTTTCTGAGACAAGAAACTTTTTTTCAATTGTATCTGGTGTCCAATTCATATACAGATTGGAATTTTTGCCCTGAAGACCTAGGATGTTCCAGATAATGTGAAATTCATATTTACCACCAAGCATCCCGCCGGAGTCATGGTATTTGGAACGGTTGTTTCAAATGGATTAAAAATGACTCCTGTTTTCATAAAAACTGAAGTAAAAGTTGATACCGAAGTCAGATGCTTCCGTGGACTCGGGCAAACTTCGGTAAACTCGATAATGTTGTTTTCCATCAAGATGGAATCCATGCCATATCTCGAAACCAGCCCAAACCTGACTGTAGGAAAACATGAAGTTGTGGTTGAAGGATCGTTGGCCTCCTAGCTGTCCGGATTTGAACACCCTCGACTATTTGATGTGGGCTTATGCTCAAGCAAAAGCTTGTGGATCCTCTAACCGAAGTGTCGATTCTCTAAAGCCTTTCATCTCTGAGGTGTGAGCTCCAATGTCAGAGGCATATATTGCGAAGGTATGCTCCTGATTCAGATCTCGGCTGGAGAGAGTATTTGAGAACGAAAGTGCACATATCGAGTTATTGTTTCTTAATATGTTTATCTACAAGCCGGAATGAATAAAACAGTTTTTGAATCAATATCAAGAAATGTGTTTTTTACCTTGATGACAGATTGCCGCATTTTTTATGGGTCATACGGTACTTCGTCTTTATGACACGTGTGAGTTTAAAGTTATTGGATGCGCTCCACGAGCGTCTGGCTTATCACAAAACCAACATGGAGCTGATCACTGGTCAATGATCAACTGTACATTAATCTGCAAAAGTGATGGTAGCTGGACCGTACGCAATTGAGTTCAAGCGTGCGGTAGAATACCTAGAAACGATGATTGACGATCGGCTGAGCTTCACGAGTAACGTCGAATACGCGTCCCAAAAAGCCAACACACATCATTTCCATCATCTCGGCGATCTATTGCAGCAGAAGAAGGGTCCTGGCGAACGTGACCTCGTCCATTCTACGATATGTAGGGGCAGCTTTGAACAGGTAGTGTAACTTGAAGAAGCTCTGCATCGTGCAGCGACTGATGAACCAGCGGCTGATCATGCCAACTTGGTTTTGTTGCAGGGAAATATCTTCTGCTACGAGGACAGAGATATGACCAATGTACGGAGACACGCTAGAGAGGCCTCGATGAGCAACGGGCAGCAGTTGTGGGACAGTTCGGAAAGCGGCCGGTGTATCCACCGCATGATCCATAACGTTCGTTTTTCGATGGATTGGAAACCTGGTGAGGTGCACTTCTTCATGACGCAGTTTCTTACTGGTCATGGGTGCTTCATGGAGTACCATCACCGGTTTGGACACGTGGCCTCGCCCAACCTGTGGTGTCAGAGTTGAGACATCGGAGCTTGAAGTGTTCAACTGTCCTGTCTGGAGTTGTTACACACGAACATGCTTGCCGCCTGTGGACCTGACACGACAGCCGACAACATCGTGCAGAGGATATGCGAGGATACCAATACTTGGGACGTAGTCAGCGATGAGTTCGCCCAGATCATTACCGCCCCTTAATGTAGTTGGATTTGGCACCAGTCCGCAACCGGTTTAGGATGAATCCACAGCCAGAAGAGGTGCATCTGAGTTGAGTGCGTTCGAAGCTAGCAATAAAGCATACCAAGAAAAGACTATACTTTCTGCGTGTGCCGAGCTGTTGGGAACGTCGTGTACGTTTTGTAGGATATCTCCACTGTCGCGGAGTATCTGAGTAGAACACGTCCCCCGGCTGCGGGGATAATACTTGACCTTCTCCGCAGTCGAACTCGTAGAAGGAAGTGTATTCATGCCGTGGACTACTCTCGGGTAGAGTAACTTCAAGTTGTCGGCGGGTGGATCATTTGAATATGTAGGATGACAGCTTCACCGGGAATCATTCGAGTAGTTCAGTAAATCCCAGGACGTGTACTGTGAAAGGCGTGTTTTTGTGTTACAAGAAAGAAATTGGACTTCAAACCATAGCAGCCGGATGTTTAATGCCATAAGTGGGTTCGTCCCAACCTGTATACACATCTCAGGTGGTGATGGAAATCCCCTGCTAAGTGTTAGTGAAAGTATTTTTTTTGTAAACATTGTAACCATGCCAATTCGTGACGTCAGTTGCATTTTCGAACAACCAACCATCATCGCTGTACCAGCGAAAACTGAGAAAAAAAACCATTGCCAACTGCTGTTTACGATGCTGCCTAGGATACATAAACATCCTGGCAAGTGACGTAGGCTTTGATTACCTTTTTACTTTTTGAATAACGAGTTCTGTAATAGTGTTTATTTTTATTTATTTACATAGTATTCCGTCTCACGACATAACTTGACGAACATAATTCCTAAAATTCACTCGGTCCATGGCAACCGTTTTTCAATTTCTCGGGCCCCCCACGTTCGCCAGATCACGCTCCACTTGATCTAACCACCTCGCTCGTTGCGCCCCCGCTCGTCTTGTTCCTACCGGATTCGTAGCGAACACCTGTTTTGCAGGACAGTCGTCCGGCATTCTCGCAACATGTCCCGCCCAGCGTATCCGGCCAGCCTTGACCACCTTCTGGATACTGGGTTCGCCGTAGAGCCGCGCGAGCTCGTGGTTCATCCTTCGCCTCCACACTCCGTTCTCCTGTACGCCGCCAAAGATGGTTCTTAACACTCGTCGCTCGAATACTCCGAGTGTACGCAGGTCCTCCTCGAGCAATATCATTGTCTTGTGCCCGTAGAGAACAACCGGTCTAATGAGCGTCATATACAGGTTACACTTCGTGCGAGGGCTAAGTCTTCTTGACCGCAATTGTTTGTGGAGTCCATAGTAGGCACGACTTCCGCTGATAATTCGCCTCCGGATCTCACGGCTGGTGTCATTGTCTGCGGTCATCAGTGAGCCGAGATAGACAAAGTCTTCGACTATCTCCAGCTCGTCGCCGTCGATCGTGACCTTGTTATTACTGGACAAGCGAGTTCGGTCGGCCTCGGTTCCGCAAGCCAGCATGTACTTCGTCTTGGACGTATTAATCATCAACCCAATCCTTCCTGCTTCGCGTTTCAGTTTGCGGTAGATCTCCTCCACCGCCGCAGATGATCTGCCGACTATGTCAATGTCATCGGCAAAGCAGATAAGTTGACTGGATCTGTTGAAAATCGTGCCCCGCATTTCGCCCACCGCTCGTCGAATAACACCTTCTAGCGCCACATTGAACATCATGCAGGATAGACCATTACCTTGTCGAAGCCCCCTGCGCGATTCGAATGAACTCGACAATTCACCCGAGATCCGCACACAGCACTGCGTTCCATCCATCGTTGCCTTGATCAGTCTGATCAGCTTCCCGGAAAAGCCGTTCTCGTCCATGTTTTTCCATAGCTCGTTACCTTCGATCGTGTCGTATGCGGCTTTGAAGTCGATGAATAGATGGTGGGGACTTGGTGTTCCCGGCATTTTAGGAGGATTTGCCGTAATGTGAATATCTGGTCCGTCGTTGACCGTCCCTCCATGAAGCCGGCCTGATGACTTCCCACGAATCTGTTTGCTTGTGGCGTCAGGCGGCGGAGTAGGATTCGGGACAACACTTTGTAGGCGGCATTGAGGACAGTGATCGCTCGGTAGTTCTCACAGTCCAAATTGTCGCCCCTCTTGTAGATGGGGCATATTACCCCCTCCTTCCACTCCTCCGGTAGCTGTTCTATGTCCCAGATCCGGACTATCAACCGGTGTAGGCAATCGGCCAACTTGTCCGGGCCCATTTTGATGAGTTCAGCTGCGATGCCATCCTTCCCAGCCGACTTGTTTCTATTCAGCTGGCGAATGGCTTTCTTAACTTCACTCATCGTTGGCTCCTCTTCGTCGTTGGTTACGCCGGCGATGTACCTTCCCCCACCGTCTTGATCTCCTGCATGTGCGCCGTTCAGGTGTTCATAAAATAAAAACATTTTTAAGTAGAAATCGACGGATTTAGCGATGGCCCGTGCATTTGGTTTAAGTAAACAAACCTTCCCAGTTAAAACGCTGTTTTTAGCTTCTCGGTAAAATTACTGCAGATGCGCTGCAGAAAATGATAGGAGACGGCCAAAAACTAAAAGAAACCTTAGAAACGATTTTTTTAAATTATTTTTCAAAGTCCAAAACTCGCACGCCATTGTGTTCAAATGAACCTTCGCAGGATGATTTTTTTCTAACCGGTCCGTTTGACAAAAATGCAACACTTGCATTGACGAAAACAAACGTACCAAACCCTTTATAGAAATTCCAAAGACAATAGGAGCGCAATTGTGCATTCCACCATACGATGAGAGTGGATGCAATTTTGAATTTCAATGTCGAACAAAACTGTACGATAGATGAGAACAAGATTTTTGGACACAGGTAGAAATAAAACAATATAAAGACTTTTTAGATTAGACTATTCAGCTTCTGATTAGTGTGTATTATTTTCGTATGGGAGTTGGTAAAAAAACAGATATACATAAACTCAATACTACTGACTACGTGCTAATTCAGCTAACATATTCGGGCCTTATGTCCTAGAATACAGTCTACAGATTCACAGTTTTTGACTAAGAACTACTTTGTTACAACACAGCTGCAAATTTATTTCGGGTGGCTATTCGACAGTAAGCTAAGATTATTAAGCATCATCAGGTAATAGAAATAGTTAATCATCATTTGCTGGCAACGTACCTGTAATGAAAAAAAGTTATGTTATTAGTTGTGAATTATGTTTATTTATTTAAAAAAAAATTAATTGAGTTTCAAATGACTGGCTAAACACTGAAAAAGGGAATTTAGAAAGAGTGAATCAAACAAAAAATCGGTTGTCCATTGTAAGTCTTTCAACAGTATACACCGAACTCAAAGTCCTTCAATTTTTAAAGTTTATCAAGTGCTCATCTAACGTTCCCAATTTGGACGTTCGCTTCGGTCGTTCGATTCACCCCTTCCCAGAGTTGCGTTCCAATATTTCGATCCCAAATGTAAGAGGGTAGGAAAAAACTTCGTTCCTTCGCTTCTTCCAAGTTTTTAATTTGTCCCTACATAGCTCATGGAAAAGCGACCCATTCCGTTTGTTTGCTCCCGATTTTTTTTTTACCCCAACTCCACGGCTCAGAAGCCCGAACCTTGGCATTAGTCGAAAGCTGAAAAAAATCACCCTATCTTTCGTCTCCCAAGCTAAAGGAAATGTCCCAAAATGGAACACAGCAAAGTCGTTGGTACCTCCATCTAGCCTGCTAGCTAGCAAGAGCCAGGGATAAGGGGACATCATTTTCCCCTCCCACTCTCCAGGAGGCACAGAAGCTGGCTAACAGCACAAAAAAATAGAAAGCCAAAACGCGCTTCGTTTGTCCAAATGATGAGGGTTACGAAACGAAATGACCGTCCCTTGCTCCCTAAGATACAGCTCCTTTAGGTGGGTGGATGGATGTTGTGGGTGGCTATGCTTTGAGATGCGAGGAAACTCGAACCCTCTTCGATGCCCGATAGCCTTCGATGAAAAAATAGAGCGAAGAATGAGAAAATGAACCGACATCTTCAATCATCAGCCCACTGACTGCTCGAAGATTCGGTGGGTTTTGGCGTTATGAGCAATGGATTGGAAGTGAAAAATTCAATGCAAAAATACATTTGAAAATTGAATTTGAAAACTAGTTTGTAATTTCATAGAAGTTCGCTTGAGCTGAGGTTACCTAAACTTTGTCCTAAATACTTGTACTTGGTTTGTTTCAACTCAAGTCTCTTGGTTCCAACCTTCTGAAAAAGATTGATCTCCAAAATCGACCCATCTAAAAAATCGAAGCTTGAGATCGATTTGAAGGTGGTCCTTATTTCCAATCTTCTTCGTAACCTAGCTCCCATGCCCAATCTTGATCCAATTAATGATAAAACAATACTGGCAAAGTTTTAGCTAATTTTGATAACTCTAAGGCGACTTTCAAAAACCTTTCTATGGAAAACCTATCTATGGAAAACCTATTTATGGAAAAGTAAAAATTTTCAAAAAAAAATCGTAATCAATTCTGGAAACACTGTAAATTCACATGAACTTAAATGCAACAAGGTTTTAACACGTTCGTCGCCATGGCACCCATATTCGGGGGACGGGTGTATTTCCTGGGATGCCCCGTCACATCAAAAAACATGTGACGCTCTCTCACTCAAGTTAGCCGCTCAATTCAGCCACACGTTACAAAAAGTGGAGTTCTCTTTGGTTGCTTTCTTGCTCCGAGATTTTCTTCGGGCCCTGCAAGTAAAACAGCCAAAATGAGCGTGGCGACCAACGTGTTAAGCAATCAGAATTCCGGGCACTATTTTATTCAATTTTCTTCATTATTTGGTATCTTTGATATTTTTTTTATTATTTTGTAATATTGGTTATCTTTTATAAAGCAAAATTACAATCCTACAGTGCTGCCAGATATAAAATATTACAGTTAACCTTTCCAAAACTATGAGGGTGAATATGACCCGAAACGAACATTCAAATCATCTTAATCATTATTCCAATATACTGAAGAACTGTGGATTTTTTAGAGACAAAATTTATTCTATTAAAATTATAATGAAATTAACAAAAAATACAAAAAATTGAGTCTTAAAAATCAGTTCATTGAGAAATGACAAATATACTTAACCAATATTTACCACAGTAGTTTTCTCCACACAACGAAAAGGCGACAGCATCTGCATGTATTTCGGACACAACTTAGTCAGGGATGCCAGTTATAATAAATAAATACTTTATGCCTGTTCTTGCACCATGAAAATTATAGAAACTTGCATAAATAAAATGTAAGAAAAATGTTTTAAAAAAGTATTCCATATTTTGAAAACCAATTTACCAATAATTTTACATTAAAGAAGCAAATTTGTTTCACTTTTTTTGTAAAAACGTAGATTTGTCAAACTTGGATGTGGATTTGAGAGATTGAAACATAATTAAAATAAATTAATTTTTGTTTTGTAGGTACAATGAATTAAAAAAAAATGCTAATACATCTACAACAAGCATAAATCAACATAAATGCTTTCCCGATTATTGTTAAATAAAAGCGATTCTGACGTACGCCAAATTATATATGTCATCGGCCTTATACGATTTTCCAACAAAGGTGCCATGTGGTTTTGTCAAAAATCAGTACACATCATAGAAAAAAATCTGAATTTTTCAGGACACCGCTAGATAGCATAAACACAGGTGAAATATGGGTGCTGTGAAAGCCTTTATATATCCAGCATCTTCTTGGCTGGACTACAATTCATATCGAAAATCACCATATTAATTAATATACGATCCGTTAAATAAAAATTTCAATATTTTGTTGCAAATAAATTAGATGTTATCATAACTTAACAACAAATTCGATCCTTATTGAAATGTTTTTTTTAATCAGGACAACGCCAGATATCTTTAAGAACAATTTTAAATATTAAGCACAAATCGAGAATTTTTCAAAAATCAGGACGATATTTCGGAAATCAGGATGGTATTTTGAAAATCAGGACTGCTATTTATGAGGGACTGTGTATTTGAGATGAATAAACTCAAGAAGCTTAAAATCCTCAATAAAATACAGAACAAACAGAAAATCAGAACAAATTCTTGAAAATCAGGATACTTGGCACCTCGACAAAGCTCCGAAAAAATAACAGTGTTGGGGAGGGATGAGCAAACCGCGGCCCGCGGAACATGTTTGTGCGGCCCGCGAAGCTTATCACAAATTGAATTTACAGTAGTTTCTCGATTTTATCACTATTCGATTTTATCAATACTCGCCAAATTCACGCTCGATTTTATCACGGTATTGTTTCGATTTTATCACGATTTTTAAGAAATCATTCAGAAACCATTACCAGGTCCTTAATTTTCAAAAGCATAGAGCGTCTTTGTTTATGATATTTTTTATGGTTTATGTTATAGAGTATAGGTATCCAATAATATGAAAATGCTATTGAACTGCTTATTTTATCTGTATAGTGTTTATAATCGTCATTTGGATTTTAAAAACGCTTGTAATAATCGACACAAGTATTTTAACGTCACGCTGATGTTAGTGTTGTTACTTGGGTTGGTTAGTCGCTTTAAAAAAATTAACTTTTTTGGTTATGAGAATCATATAAAAATGTGGGTGAATTTAAGCGTTTTTGAAAAGAGATAAGTGTCTATGATTTCTTTGTTGAACTTGTTTATTTTAGAGGGTGGCGTGCGTAATCCTTATTGAATAGCCTTTAGTATTGTCTGAGTGGATAATTTTGGAAGAATAAAATGAAATTCTGCAAGCTTTGTCTGAAAATATGACTAAGATTTCTGTTTTCCTACATATAAAGACAAAAAATTATCTGCCCATAAAGCAAATTTCGAGAAACACACTGAAAAAGTCAAAGTTGAGCAAATTATAAAATATTTTTCGAATAAATATACTTTTTAGTTCATCAAAGGTGTTAAGATTAAAATATTGAAATTTGAAATAAGCAAAAACAAATTTTTTGATGCAAATTTTTTTGAACTTTTTTTTCAAAATCGAAATAAGAGATAACGACTGTTAAATTTCCATCAAAACAAAATAATTCACTTTTATTAGATGTAGACTATCAAATCGATATACAACATGGTTTTATTTCAAGAAAAAGCCTAAAAATTTGCTTTAGAGAAGAATAATTTTAACTGAAAACGATCCTTTTTGTTTAGCAATCTTTGATAATTACGCCTTATGATCGAAATTTATTGATACAAAACGTTTCCACTACTGAAAATATTACAAATTGACAGTAAAAATACTTTTTTCTACTTCAATTTTTAGTTTCGCTAAATTCACGGTTTCGCCATATTTACGGTGAAATTTTTTTTGACCGTGATAAAATCGAAAAACTACTGTATTTCACAAAAAATAGCAGTCTCTACTAAACCAAAAAAAAAAATGACATTTCAGCAACCTGATCATAAATCCACGTCACTTGTTTGCAGTTGCATTCATAAAGACTGTTTTGTTTGTAGGATTTTTGCTATTTATTGAATTCTTTTAAAGGCATGGATGGAATATTGTTTATTGGAAAAACGTAATATAGGAGTAAGTTAAGTCATTATTTTTGTTTCTAGTAAAGTTAAATTGTATGAGGAAGTGAAATATTTTTGTTCTTGATTTAATGAAGGAAATAAGGAAATTTTTATAATCAAGACTAGGTAACGATTACAGATTTCTTATCGACACGTCTCAGCAAAATTCTGATTTCTCGACAAAAACAATATCTGTTGTGCTATGGATCAACCCAAAAAGTGTGTAATAATTACTGAGGGAAACAGCAATTGAATTTAAAACATTTCACATATTTTATCTATTACTTCTAGTTTTGGTGATATGGCGTGTGGAAATTTTTAAGTTGATCAGTATTGGGGAAAATCGATCTTTCATAACTGATAAACCAATAACCATGTATAAAAAAAAAAAGTTTTTCAATCCATTTTCTACCCTTCATTCAATCAAGGACTCAGATATTGCTAAGATATTCTTAGATCCGAGCTACAACGCATTCAAAAAATTGAATTCTACATTTTATAGAAATTACAAAAAATAAGATTAAAACATCTTCTGGCATCATTTATTAAAGTCATTAAATATTGAATATGAAGGATTCATTCAACAGCTTTGTTGAAAACTGCGAAATGAGTTGATTTACGATCTTAAAAACATCAAAGATTCAATTAAGTTTAATTTTTCTTTAAAATTTCGTCAAAAATACTGTTCTTTTTCAGGTTCAGAAAAATTTAACAAAAAGAAAACTATTATAACTTTTTCAAAAAATCAAAAATTACTCGCGGCTTTTGGGAAAGTTCATTGAGTCAATAAGTAATTGTTTTTTACAGTTTTGTCAAAAAGTACTCAAATAGAATCACTTTTATTTTTTATTTTTTTTTTAAAGTTTTAGTTTTATTTAGAATTTAGTTTTTTTGTGTTATGTGCTATTTTCAGACATGTCATAGGTAAATCATGCCAAACCTTGATTAAATTGAGTCATTTTACTTCAAAACTAGCAAACCACATTACCAAAGTCATGAGATTTTCATGATACAGCCTTAGAAATCCTATCTTAGAGGTATCTAAACTAAATTAAAAAAATGTATGAAATCTGTAAAAAAAAAACAGAATCTAAAATTTAAACTGTAACATTAACAAATCACCGTTTAAAGAAAAAAGGAAGCTCCACGACAAAATTAAAATAAATTTTGAACAAAGTTTTCGAAAATTGATACAGATTAATCTTCATGGAAATTTTAAGTGGAAGTGATGACGAAAAATACCATCTCATCGGTTCGAATAAAAAAAAAATTTCTCAGAAAAATGTTCAAATCTTTTTACAAACCATAGAAAGCCTTTCAAAAATTTTCGTTTCTAATAAAAAGAAACAAATAATATTTCTTTATTGTAAAAATGAATATTTGCTTATTATTTCAATTTAATTCAAATATTTTTGAAAACTGATCAACGGATAGTGACGAACTTATTCTATTTCGTCTGATTTAATTACCTTTTATTTTATAAAAAATGTGTATGCAAGAACATAAATTCGTTGTATTAACCCTTTTCCGTTTTTTTTTTGTAAAAAATTAGTGTTAGAAGAAATAACGTAAAGCTTTACTGAACATTATGACCTAAATTTCACCACCGAAAGAATTTTGAATTAAAGTGGCCCGTTGCTTAAAAAGGTTGTTCATCCCTGGTGTAGAGTGATTTGCCCTACATGAGAAGAAGCAAAGTATTTCACGAAAGAAGTTATAACCATTTAAAAATAAAAATCGGAATCTATTAAAAAGTATTGTAGAATTGCAGGCTTTGCTGGCTGAAGGTTTCAATAATTTCATGACGTTGCGAAGCTTATATAAATCAACAAACTCATTGGCTATGCAAAGCAGTTAGTTGTGATTTTTTTCCTTCTACGGTTAAACAGCTGTCAAATAAGCAATCAAAAACAATAAAATTTATTTATTATTTTTCGAATTTTTTGTATGACATCGAATATCATTTCTGGGGTACAAATTAGGTTTGGTTTTAGTTCACATGAAATGTAATGGAAGAACCAAAAAATATTTCAAAATTCAAAAAATTACCTCGAACCTCTATAAATAATTCAAAAACTGGCAACCATAACAAGGCTTGTATTCCGATATCAAAAACTCATCAGGGTAAACCAAAAACAATAGTGCTTCTCTAGGAGCATTTTCATACGACCTCTGATACTTGGCTTATGATTCTGCTGAAACTGTTATTGGATGACAATCAGGGGATGGGGGAAGAATTCTTACTAAAACGAAACCACTTTAATTTCTTGGAACAATTTTAAACATATCTGAATGTCCTTTTTACAAGATTCTAGGTTCAGGAAAAAGTGTTTTTAAACCAAAAAAAATTGAACTTAGCGTAAATAGTTGCATATATGTAAGTTGCAAATCTATGGGATAATAGAAATAAAGAAGTCTACAACAATTTTTTATTATTACAATTTCAGCTTCTCAAATAAAAACTAATAAAATTGAAGTAAACAAATTTGCTACATTTGCACAAAATTATTCAGATTTTAGATAATTGAAGCAAATGAAAGATGATCAAGAAACGAGCATAAAAATATTAAATACGTTTAATATGGCCTAAAAATAAAAGGTTTCAAAATCCAAGATATTTCCCACTAGTTATCTTAAGAACATGTTAATAACAATTTAAGACCACCAGATGGTGCGTTGTATCTTGAAATAAACCAATTTGAGCAAGATTTGAAGAAGTTGAATCAAACTAAACATTCATCAGCTCCGTCTGCAACCATTTGCCGATGTTTTAAACAGAACGCTAGCATCTTGCATTCGGTCAAGGAAAATATTTTACGGTTCATTTTAAGCTATTTCAATTATTCGAAGAACTACTCCAGCTTTTAGCCCGAGGCCTCGAAACTGGTTAAAAACCGACCGAGGAGTACTTGGACTAGCAGACTTGCATTTGAGACTTGCGATAAGGAATCAAAATCGAAGTTTCACTACTAGTTGAAAGGCAGGGTCTCGCTGTTGCTGCTGATGCTACGGAATGCCAAATTCTACCGGATCAACTTTCGTATACCAAACCTAAACTAAAAGTATTTTTCAGACTTATAGTTTTTTTTTTCGGGGTTTATCCGCTTCCTGACGTTTTCCTTTCTCTACACGCCCCCGAGTATCCGGTCGAATGAAGCCGAGTGACTGAGTATGGGGGGATGAAATACTATTCCTTTCGATGCTGCCTGCCTGTCGGTGGACGCTTTCTCCTGATTGCGTCGAAACTTGTGTCAGGGATTTCCAAAGACAGGCGGAAGAAAGGAAGAAACTGGACAAGTGGGATGGGAGATGACTCAAGCCAACCTCCTCATCGAATAATAATCATATTTCTTTTTGCCAACGTCGAAATTCTTTTATTGGTCCCCCCAGTTTTTGGGACATAAGAGAGCATCGGTTTCCAAAAGGAAGCAACAACAGCAGCAAACCGAAAAAAGGAAGTTGGAAAAAGTTCAACTATTTCTTCTGAGTCATGGCTTCTTCTTCCAAGACATTCGTTGGCTTGGAATCCCCTTCCAACCCCCTCCACTCCTGTTTTCCTCCCACGACATGGACGCACCCGCTCATGTGAAGAAGGTACATGAAAGGATCAGATCTCCACCCCCGAGGGACCAAAATGGACCTGGTCGCTTGGTCCAAAACTGGGCATAGCTCCTCCGGTTCACGAATGTTGTTGTCGGTGGTTGGTTTCGTCGTTTCTTCGCCAGAGTAGCTGGGAGCTATTCATTCTACACGCTAAGATGCTTTTCCTTCTCCGTTTCCGGACTTGACTCATGGCTCACGGCACACCCACACATTCCGAGACCGGCCACTTTCCGGTGACTCCTTGCTTCCCGGTTTGTTTTTCCTGCTGCTTTTCACCCACAAAGTGTTCTAGGTACCGTTCAAAACTACCGTAACTACGCGTAACACCACTTGAATTTCAAGATCTTGTTCTGTTTGAGCTCAGTAAAATTCCTATATTCTCACTCAAGTTATGTAAACTCAACTTGAAGTTCATTCCACTTTGTCAAAATACAACAGATCTCATCAATTTATTTAACATTGAATAGGAATATTTGAGTATTTCAGTCCTCTAACTCACACAACAGTTTTTTCATTAAGTAGTTGTCCCATAAGAATTTCATGCTTGTAGTCGTAAATACATTTTGATTATAGGGCGATCTTCAAAAAAAATGTTAGCCATAATCCAATATTTGAAAAAAAAATTATTGCTAAAAAAAGCTCCCTCCGAACATAATGTCTCCAAATCTCGAGTTGTACAACTTTATTTCGTTTTCCAGTCGGGCTTAATGTTTGCAGGTATAGCCAAAAATCATTGGCAAAGACATGCAATAAAAAACTTTCCGATTGTCGATTGAATTAGGTCTCATGGATATTTATTCTCAGTTGGGCAAAGTCACCGCATACAGGAAACTTGAAAGTTCAGCTTTGTTTTCTTGTCATACTATTTTGTAACTTTGAAGTCCAAACTTCATCACATGTTTGAACGTTTAAAGCGTTAAACCAAAATATTTATGTGATGTTTACATTATATTCCAGTAAACCTCCCTCAGAACTTTGAAGTTGAAGTAATATTAAAAGTCTTGTTTCAGACACTTTTTAATAAAAACATGGATCTGGAGATACATTTTTAAGTTTTCATGCAAAGAAATTGAAAATTGTTGTATTAATAACAATTGACAGAAATAAAATCACGAATCCAAGTGCAGGCAGCTTAAAAGCTGCAGAAACGGAAGATTTGGACAATAACGGATGTTTTCGTCTAGTTTTTGTTTGAATTCGATTTTTTATCTTTTTATTTTTAATAACAAATTATTTAAAAAAAACTATAATCTCAAAACCTCCCAGGGTGACCAAGTTTTGTGCTTTACTCGTTGTCCAGATTTTATTGAACTAAATAATTTATTATGCCTTTTCGGTCCAAAGTTTTGTCCACCGGACCCGGTTTCCGCCCAAATTTTTCTTGTCCCCGAAGCGGCCTGCCTCTCCATAATTCCGAATCAAATTTCAGGCGGCTGACGCTTACTTCTTCCATTTTCGCCAACTGACTCAGCGAAATGTTGGGGGTAGTACACCATTTGTGTACGATATTTTTGCGCTTTTCCGGGGAAATGCTTCCCATTTTCACTGAAAATATGAAAAGTGGAGCTCACGATACACAGAGTTGAACTGTGAACAACAATATTCAGCAATAATCAGCTGTACAAACGTTATCCGGAATGAGCAGGGCTATATCAAAATCGATCGACGGCGACGAGCTGGAGATAGTCGAAGACTTTGTCTATCTCGGCTCACTGGTGACCGCAGACAATGACACCAGCCGTGAGATCCGGCGGCGAATAATCAGCGGAAGTCGTGCCTACTATGGACTCCACAAGAAACTGCGGTCGAGAAGACTTAGCCCTCGCACGAAGTGTGACCTGTATATGACGCTCATTAGACCGGTTGTTCTCTACGGGCACGAGACATGGATATTGCTCGAGGAGGACCTGCGTACACTCGGAGTATTCGAGCGACGAGTGTTAAGAACCATCTTTGGCGGCGTACAGGAGAACGGAGTGTGGAGGCGAAGGATGAACCACGAGCTCGCGCGACTCTACGGCGAACCCAGTATCTAGAAGGTGGTTGAAGCTGGGCGGATACGCTGGGCGGGACATGTTGCGAGAATGCCGGACGACTGTCCTGCAAAACAGGTGTTCGCTACGAATCCGGTAGGAACAAGACGAGCGGGGGCGCAACGAGCGAGGTGGTTAGTCCACCAGTGATCTGGCGAACGTGGGGTGCCCGAGAAATTGGAGAACGATTGCCATGGACCGAGTGAATTTTAGGAATTATGTTCGTCAAGTTATGTCGTGAGACGGAATACTATGTAAATAAAAATAAATCATATCAAAATCGTGCTCAGACATAATGGGACACTCTATTTGAAAGAAATTTTGCTTTAAACCATTTATGAGAACAGGCTAATAGATAACCAATTTCATTTACTAGTTCGTTGCTTGATATTTAACTAAGATATCCTCGATTCTTTAAATCATTACTATAAGTACTGATTGTTTCACAGACATCAGACTTAGAAAATTTAAAAAATATACTGCAGATCCTGTTAAATTTCATTTAAAAGCTTGTTTCTTTCTAAAGCTCTTTTTTGGAATATTTTTTTTCACATGATTAATAAAAAATGTAAAAAATGAGTTATTTTATGAGATTATATAAGGTTTTAAACACTTTGGTCTAGAAAAAAAAGAGCCCAGCATTGCTCAAAACTTTTTATTGCATCTAAAACATAGCTTTTTAAGAGTCTTAGTAATCAAATCAAGAGAAAATAGCTGTACATACTTGCCTCATTTAAAGTCATAATAAAAACAAAATATTGGTAATTTTTATTCATTTTCGAACAACAGTCCACCAATGAACACCATATACCAAATATTTTTCATAAGGTACAAGGAAATGGTAGTAATTCATTGTGACTAAATTTCTTGGTTGAATTTTTATATTTGTAGAAACAACACAGAAATATCCACACGTTTCCGAAATAATTTGATTTAATTCAGTGTTGTTTCAAAAATCACTTTGCATTTTTTAAAGAGTAAATGTTCCTATGTTCTTGTCGTTTCTGTGCACATGTGTATAAACTTAGCAAGAAATAGTTAATATTGGATGTTCAATGCATACAATCCAAAAAATCTTCCAAAAAGTTATTAAAACCAAAAATAAATGTTTGTCGCCTCGTTGTATCGAGGTGCCCCATAGCGCATGGTTGTTATAGAAGGGTGGGCATTTAGTCTAATGGCTAAAGTGTTTGGCTTATAACCGGACGACCAGGCATCGAATCCTACCGCTTCTCACAATATTAAGAAAATTTTGTAAGACGTCGGATGGCTAATGACACAAACAACTGAACGAAACATAAAAAGAAATAACAAGAAAAAAATTGTAAGCTCAACTAATTATAAAATAATGCAAAATATCTCTACTGAGTATAAAAGATTGAAAACACATTTCTCAGCAGCATAAAAGTTAGAAGTTAGAAGTTAGAAGTTACAAGTTTTTTGTGTTTACTTGTAGCTCATTTACCTAAAACTGACAAAAATGTTGAAAATGCTCAATATAGGTTTCTAACTATGGCCTTATGAAAATTTGCACTTTAATTGTACAGTAAGTATTGAAAAAACGTCAGGTCTAAGAAAGGAACATCATGGCCGAAAGTGTCCTATTATTGGACCCTATATCGATTTTCCGGGTTTTTCAATGATTTTTAATTAATTTAGGGAAAATAGATAGTATAGTTTATATTCATCGCAGCATTGGTAGTTTTACTTTAAAATTAGGCTTGGCCTGTTAAATAGTGTGATTTATTGTTAATCTCTCTGATTTCTCGAAATGCTTCCCACTAATAGACTAAGAGCTGGAAAAGGCACTCTATAATATTCTTCTCTATTTGGCTATCAGTGTTGACGAAGAATTCATTTCGATTTATTAGTGATGAAGATAAATTTATTTAGGGCTAGTTATCTTGATCGTCACTGAAGAGAAGTTTTTGCTTTCTCTCCTAACAGCCAAGTGAGAAATCACTTGTCATTTTTAGTAGTGCTCATTTTCATTTTCCAGAAATAAAAGAGATATAAATGGACATCAACAAAACTGATGCTTTAGAACCGATGTTTCCTCTACATTCTAGATTCCAGTAAGACGATTTTGGTGTTGAAAGGATAGGACCAGAAAAAAACCTTAGACGTGTCTAAAGATTAAAGTTGACTGAGGTAACAGTACACATGGCTAGATCTTTTTAAACCAATTCCTACCTGGTAATTTTCAGTATGGAATTTTTTTTATCTTTTTTATGAAATCTAACGTCTCAAATTACACATGCTGGTCATATTCGCAAAGCAACAATGAGCATTTCGTTTACTAGAAGAAGCTTTGAACAAAAGCAATGAGGAATAACCATTGGTTTAAAAGATTAAACTGTTTTTATTACAAAATCAATTGCAAGAAGAATCAGGACGGCTTCTAGAAAATCAGTACACCTCTGGGACCTTTGATTCGAAGAGAGGCATCTTTTCTCGTGAACGTATAAACTCAGAACTCAGAATAAACTGAGTTAGCTCTCATATTTCTCCTCAACACAATGCGCACAGAATTTTCCGGAGAAAGGAAATCTCTTCATCAGCGGATGTAAATGCTCTCGCTTACTCTTATGTGTTGACAAACTAACTCTTGATTTCAGTGCGATTTATCTCTCCCCGCACAGATTGGGGGAGCAGACGAAAAAAAATGCACTCTTTTTCACTGGACAAGCCGATTTGAGGAGTTTTGCCATCCATGGCAATGACATTAAGAGGTTTCTGCTAATTATTGTTAAACAATTATAAGTCGAACTGTTTGGTGAAATGCTGGATTATTTATTAGAAGATATTTTGAAATATACGTCTAAGATCGAATAGTCTGAAACATTATCTGAAACTCTTACCCTTCCTTGACAAACCATGAAATGAAATGAAATCTTATTTACTAAACAAAATATATTTGAGTGGAATCCATACAATTTTCCCCATACACACATATATATATACTGTTTTGACCTTATTTATATGACAAAGACTGAACCCAGCAAACATAAAATTGCATTTGAAATGATAGCTCAAGCAGCAAATAAGTAGTAAACTATCGTAAAAATTGTTTCTTAAATAAATCGGATGTGATAAAAAGTTCATTAAGTTTGCAAATTTGTTTATCCGCGCGAGATTCAAGTGAGAAAACAACTTTGTTGTTCTCTCTGTGATAAGCAGTGCAACCAGATCGCTAAAAATCAGTTGATTCATTTGGAAAAAAAATCAATAATAAGAGATGCAGCAAATAAAGAAGCTGGCAACGGTTTACATGTATTGAGAGCATGATGAATCTAGATATGGTGGTCTCGCTTTGGCAAAAAGTAGACGAGGGTTGGATGCGGCGGTGGGGGCGAAACGCAGCCGAAATTTGACAGCTGGCTGTTGGCTGGGCTGCTGGCTGGCTGGGATGCCAGGTGCCCTGATTTTTGTAAAACACGGAGTTTTACCAATCATCAATATAATGCTCAGATAAAGATTTGCCATAATTTTTGCAAATATAATCCATAGAAGCGAAAAAATTCTTCCGGCTGAGTTCCGGGTTGGTAAGCAAAGCTGGAAGACGTTGAACCAATAGACGATGTGCCAGTTATGTCGGTAGCAGCAAAAAGTCATCGAATCGGATGGTAACATGGCGAGGTATGACATTCAATCGTCAGGAGGACCCCCGTCTGTTGTCATCGCTGCTCCAGAAGATCCAATCGAGTAATCCGGATCTGATGGGTATCATTTGGGAAAACCAGATGGAGTTTTTGGCCCTTTTGAACGAGGGAACCGGTGGCAGTGTCGTAGTGCATGATATAGCCTCGACTGCCGCTTCGGTGGTGAACACCCTGAGTCCGACCTTGATGCCATCGATCGGACAAGCAACATCCGGTTTAGGATTTTGGTTGTTTGGTGCACCCTTAAAAGATCCTTCCTATTATCACAGTTAATCACAGCTATATCGGAGCATCCGAAAAGTGCGGAGTGTATTGTAATTAAGGAAATAAACTAAAACCCAATTTGATTTTAAATCTTTTGATCTTTGGTCTACGACATGAACAGACATACATTGACTTTTTTTCTTTGATTTTGTATCTCAAACACCTGGCATCCCTGGACTCCCTTTTTCGTAAGCACTTTGTTATCCTTCTCTATAATTGCGTAATTCAAACCGACTATATCTTTAATGAAATTATTGACCCGACGACATGCGTAATTCATCAATCAAACCTTGCTATTATAAACCGAATTCATTGACCAAATCGTCCTGAGATGCATGGATTAATGCTCATCATCATCAGTGCCAAATGTTTGTTTAAGAGTGCAATGTAGACATATAGAAACAATAATCACCCCTTTCCCCTTGCTCATCAATATTTGACCCAGAATATATATCAGTGACACAACAAGTAAACATCAGTGGATTTTCCGTGGATTTAAATTACCTGAATAAGATTAATTCGCTGGGTTCATCCTGGATTTTCGTTGCTCTGTGTTTCTATGAATCGCTCCTCGTCCCGCTTGTGAAACTCATGCGCCTTGCACCCGATTCTTATTGGATTTATAAATGCATCGTCGCTCTCTGAGCGGGTATGGAAACTCAAGGTTTCTCCAACACCGACAATTCTCCGGATACACCGATTTACTCTTCGGTTTGTGGATCACACTCACACTTCTCTTCGTGCATATGCTGTCACTTCTTCACACCTCGGAGCTGACCTTTCCGACGCCTTCAGCAATAAGCAATCGCTCGCAAGCGTGTGCTTCGGGTTTCTCAATGCACTATCTCACATTCCTTTTACACGAATCAGCCAATTCTCGATCAATGAGCCGAGGAATGAAATTTTCTTCGCACTATTCACACCCGAGCGATAAACAAACCCGACGCACTGACAGTCGACTGATCAGGGAAGCGAACACACGATTACCGAGCACTGATTGGTTATTTTGATAAACACCAATTCGAAAAAACCCACACAGCTGAATATATGCTGGGAGAGGGTCGAGACGGCTTCTCAGCACCTATACAAAAGCCCTCGATGGGGCTTTTGCGATTCCAATAAGATGTTTGCACGTGCCGGTACCTTGAGATGCTTCTAGCATGCAATGATTAAGATGGTTCACTGTGTCTTAGGAAACCTTTTCTTTAGCGGAGAACTCGGCTTGGAAATCGAGTGGCCGTAGTAGACCACACTGAGTAGGATGGTTCAGTGTGTTTTATGAAACCTGTTTCATAACAGTAAAATAATGACCATCTTCTGCTTATTTTAAAGGAAATCGTGATCCTTACTTTACCCAGTCTTCGGCGGAGAAGTATGCTGAGACCATGAATAGCTGCTGCACGTGATTGTTCGCACTGGCTAATAACTCAGCCCTTCGTTCTAAGATACAAGAATTTGGATGTCAAGCCATAGCTTTGCCAAACGTTATGTCTTTGTGCTCACTTTTCCGATATTTTGTAGTAATTTAGTTCCTGTCTACCGATTTTGGGACTAGGTATGTGGCACACTTTTGACTCACTTTTGACTTGACTAATAGCGCGGAAGTTGTACCTCTGTCATTATTGCAACCTTGAAATGCCTCGATATCATATTTCCAGTTGTTCCTTCTCTTTTTACCACACAGGTGATGCTGGATTTTTTGAATTATATTGCGTTTAATTTGAATTGACCGTTTGATTATTCTTGATACGAAAACCGGTAATACAACTCCCATATTTTTCGAAAAGAAATTTTTGAGATTCCCAATGCAATCTCGAAAATTTCGTAAGCGCTTTTTCCTCCTTATGTCTGCGTTTGTCTTATGCTAGGATGGGATACTAATTCGACTTAATTTCATACTGGACCTCAAATATCGCTGTTCATGAAAAGATATTTGAAAGATTTTGCTGTGTCCTAGAACTTCGATTAGTTTATAATTCTGATTCGACAAAATTACCTTATCTCAGGATCTCGAATTCAGTTGATGCATAACGTAAGCGTTTGTCATCCGTGTGTATCTTATACTAGGAACCAATTCGACAGAACTTCCATATTGGATCTCGATTAGCGCTGTCAAGAAGATGATATCTTCTTAGGATCTCGAAAGCAGTTGATGAAGTTTATCGTTGGCGAAAATACTTTATCCTGACATAATTTGTCTTCTTCTCGCAGTAGCTTTGTGACAAAGTCGTAAGCTTGATTCTTGTGTGAATGTGTTATTTCTGTTAACCTTAATCTATACGTTCCTATTTCATTAGATCTTTGCGTTTGATTGTGTTATTTCACAATCCTGGAGTTGTTTTCTAGACCTTCTGTGTTTACTGTTGTATTGTTATTTGGTGGTCATTTGGGTGATTATTTGGGGTGGGGGGGGGGGGGGTTTGTTGGATGCTACTCTTTGGTTAATTGAGTCTTCTGGTGCTTATTAGATGCAATGTTTGAACGCATCACGGTTTGAAGCGAATGGCGGTTTGAATGAATTACGGTTTGAATGAATTACGGTTGGAATGGATCTGTTTTAAATCTTCAAGTGTGTACGCGTTTCTGTCATTGGATTTTTTTTTTTGTTTTGCTTGGTGAAATAGATGAGAGATAGGTTTAATCGTTTTTTATGTCTTTCAGGTGGTAAACTCCTGTTTTAGATGTTTTAATATCCTCCAACAGGTAGTTATTTGCGCCTTGTTTTTGACGAACGATGCTTGGTATGAACTTCGGTCCAAGTTTCTTGGTGCGATGATTCGCTGCCGAGGATTGTTCAAAAGATCGTCGCCAAACGATGTCTCCCTCCTTAAATTCTCTAACTCTTGCCCTCAAGTCATAACGTTGTTTGCTAACCTCATGCGCCTTACTGATGCGTGATAGTACAAATTGTTGAATATTCCTTGTCACTTTTAATCGAGTTTCATTGGCTGTAGTAGAGTCTTCTGGAAGGTTCAAGCTGGCGATGGGATAGGCATCAGTGAACAGTATGTGGTCGCGACCAAAGTTGCAAAAATAAGGGCTGCATCCTAATGTTTCCTGCTTAGTGGTGTTGATGGCACAAACGATTTGCTGGATGTGAAGATCCCAGTCACGCTGATCAACGTCGAGTAATGATCTTATGCAAGTGACGAGAGTGCGGTTTGTCCTTTCCGCTGCATTACACATAGGAGTGTAAAATGCGGTTCGCATGTGAATGACATTGTATCGTTTAAGAAAAGACTGAAATGCCTGTGATAGAAATTGTGATCCTGAATCTGATACTATAATTCTTGGTGTGGAGAATCTCAGAAATACATATCCTTCCAAGAAGGATACCATTTGAAGAGCATTTGCCGTTCGAAAAGGTTCAACGATTATGAACTTCGTTATCCAATCGACAATTACTAAGAGCACCGTGTATCCTTTCCTGGATCTGGTCATGGGGCCTATCCAGTCAACGGAAATGAGCTCCCAAGGTAGTTTTGCTGGTTTGGCATTTCCCAGTGTTGGAGTCAATGTCGTGTTCGGCGCCTTCGATGCTTTACAGATTTCGCAAGCGCGGATATATTTTTTAATGTCTATTGACATATTGGGCCAGTAGTATTCCCGCTGTATTCTGTGTAAGGTTCGATCGTACCCCAAATGTGCTGCAGTTGGGATATCATGAAAGCGATGAATCAGTTCTCTTCTATCGGTACTTGGAACGACCCGTTTCCAACGATGCGTCCTCCCTCCTGTCTCATCAAGTGTGGAACAATTTTTGTAAAGGTTTCCGCTAAGAATTCTAAAGTCGGGAAAGTTGTCTCCTTCTGCAGTAACCTTTATTTTTAGCTCGTTATACCACGGATCCGATGTAACACCTGTCGATGACAAGGAATTGACTACCTCTATCCTACTGAGACAATCAGGAACGACATTCGCGCTACCTTTGCGGTATCGTATGTCGAATGAATAAGCATTTAATCGCAAAATCCATCTAGCTAATAATGGTGTGGGATTTTTCATGGTCTTTAGGTATAATAAACTTGAGTGATCACAAAACACTGTGAAATGTGATCCTTCCAGGTAACCTCGAAACTTCTCAATGGATTTTATAACAGCAAGGCATTCTCTTTGAGTAACTGAGTATTTCCTTTCAGCCGGTGTTAATTTTTGCGAGAAGTAGGAGATGACACATTCTCCCTTCTCTGTATCCTGTGTCAGAACTGCGCCTAATGCGACGTCACTGGCATCGCATGCTACAGAGAAAGGTTTAGCGTAATTTGGTGTAGCGAGTACTGGTGCGGATATAAGTTGGTTTTTTAATGTTTGAAATGCCTGTTCACATTCCTCAGACCATTTGAATCTGATTTTAGCCCTAGTCAACTCTGTGAGAGGGGTTGCTGTCTTGGAGAAATCTCTTATAAAGCGTCTGTACCACCCACACATTCCTATGAAGCGTTGAACTTCCTTTTTGGATGTCGGAGTTGGAAATTTGCTTATCGCTTCTACTTTCGTTTCGTCTACGTGCCATCCTTTGTCGTCAAGTATGTAGCCCAGATAGTTGAGACTTTTTCTGCAGAATACTGACTTCTCCGAGTTTATCGTCAGACAAGCCTTGTCCAAGCGTTTGGCTATCTCCTCGAGAAGCGTGAGATGTTCATCAAAGGTCTCAGTAGCTAGAATGAGATCGTCCAGATAGACAAATACTTTGGGTTCTAAATCAATGAACAGGTGGTTCATCACTCGTGAAAGAGCTTGACTAGCTGTGGACAATCCAAAAGGTACTACACAAAATTGGTAATGTCCCCGCTGCGGAATGGTAAATGCCGTTTTTTGCTTCGATGAAGCTTCCAATGGTATTTGCCAGAATGCTGATTCTAAGTCGATGGAAGACAAGTATTTTGAGCCGCTCAGATTGTTCATAATTTGTGCGATATGCGGAATTGGGTATGCTTCCTGCACAATGACTGCGTTGAGTTTTCGTGCATCTAAGCAGAGCCTCATCGTACCGTCCTTTTTCTTCACTGCAACTGTAGCGTTGTTCCACGGACAGCACATGGCTTCTTCGATGACTCCCAATTGTAGCATTCTATCCACTTCTCTATTAAGATCATCCAAAACAAATTTTGACATTGGGTAATATTTTTGTTTAAATGGAGGGGCTGTACCTGTGTCGATCCTGTGTTGGTATAGATTTGTTCGACCTAGTTTTCCCTTGTTCTGTGAAGTAGGGAACTCAATGATGACAGTGTGTAAATTCTTCTTTTGGGCGATGGTAAGAGAGTCGATGATCGATGCGTTATTCACTGTGGTGGTCAATCCGCAGACAACAGCCTTTACGCCAAATGCGTTCCAAAAATCCATGCCAAGAATTAAAGATGAAGGCATGGATTCCACGAATAAAACTGGTAAGGTTTGTGATCTTTGGTTGTAAGCCATCGGCACATGAGCAAAAAATGAAACCGGATGTGCGGAGTTATCAACTGTTCGAATTTCTCCTTTTACAGGATATTTTTTAAGCCTGTGTAAATCCGCTATTCTGGTTAGATCTCCTCCAATCAAGGTGCACGTTGCGCCGCTATCCAATAATCCTTTTAACTCTTGTCCTAACACGGAAATTTCAGCATAAGGTCGATTGTCACTGTCCGAAAGATCAACGACTAATGACTCCACCTTTTGGAAACATGAAATATTGGTAATCTTAGGGATTGCATGGTCGTTGGGAGTGCTCTCCTCCCTTATTGAGAGTCCTCCCTTTTTCCGTTTCCCGGAAACAGGTGAGGAGAATCTGGGGTCAATTGTCTCCATCTTGCCAGACAGCTTTGACAACTTCGTGTTGTACACCCTTTTTTACCACAAGTGAAGCAAAAGAGGAATGTTTTGGAGTTTGGACACATCAAATATGTGTGTCCGGGATTCTCGCATTGCCAACATAATAAAGGACCCGGGAATGATTTTGTCTGCTGAGTTCCTAAATTGTTCGGATTTTCTGAAAATCTCGTTGCACGCATTGGAGCTGTTGAATGCATGTGCATTGCATTGACGTCTTCTATGCCGATGTACGTTTGTTCGTCTAAATTCAGGTTCACTTGTGGATCCAGTCGTGTTGATTCCTCTTGTACAAGATAGTCGTCTCTTACTGTTTCCTGCGGATTGTCAATGCCATCTGTTGTAATCATGTTTATTTGCTGGCGGCCAATGGTGGGTCGGTAAGATGATTGAGGAAAAGAATTCGACCCTGGTTGTCGTATATTTGAGGTAGTAACTGGTCTGGTCCAAGTTGGTCGTTGAAAATTCGCAGTACGATTTTTAAGAGCATATGACCGAGAAACCTCAAAATCTTTGCAGACTTTGACGAGTTCACTAACTGTATTCACTTGCGAAGCAGCTGCGATAGGAATGAAGTCTATGTTAAGATGAGATTTCAAAATAAACATCTTTTCAGACTCTAACATGGGAGGTTCTATAATCTCAAAAATTGATAGTAAATCTCTGGAAAATGCCGTGAAGGTTTCGTTGGTTCCTTGAAAGCGAAGATAGAGATCTTGTTTTAAGATCTCCGAATAGTTAGGAGGAAGAAATTCTTTTTTAATTTCTATTTTGAAATGATCCCAATTCAGAAATGACCCAAATGCTCTGGTGTACCATTGCTGCGCTGCACCTCTAAGCAGATGCTTCACGGAGCGAAGTAGTGTCGTTTCATCTATACCTTCTGTCCATGCGTAAACTTTGACCTCATTGAGAAACTCTCCTAGTTTTCGAATATCATTTTCCCCTCCATACTCCATCTTCCACTTATGTACAGGCTGAGAAAAACGCTGAAAGTAACGGCTTTCGTCCATCACATTTCCTTGCTGAACATCAGAACTTATGTTTGTGGGCCAGGGAATTTCTCGGAAACCTCTAGCATGCGGTTGGTCCCGTTGAGTGTTGGATAGACTCGCTTGCTGCTGCATTAGTTGTTCGAGATTTTGCCTTCTCCCTCGTTCTTCCAGAAAGCTGTGCTGCAATTGTTCATACTGCTCTTTCAATTGTCCAAATTGCTGGATTTGAAGTTGCTGCTGCTGTAGAAGGCTCTGAATCTGATGTTGCCATGATTGATCCACTTGTTGACTCATCGTTGGAAAATGTTGGGATTGCGCTGAAGATATAAACTGTTGTCGTTGCTGCGCTTGCTGATGAACCTGTTCTTGTTGGTCCTGCTGACGTTGCTCCCATAGATGTCGCTCCCACAGCTGTTGTTCCTGATGTCGAACCTGCTCTGTGTGTTGTGGTTGTTGGTAACGTTGTTGCTGCAATTGTTGCTGTTCTTGCTGCATTTGACCATGAATATTAAACTCCCCCTGTTGCTGATCTATTTGCAGATGAACTTGCTCCTGTTGTACCTGCTGTTGCGATTGCTGCTGTTGCTGTTGCAGTTGCTGCTGTTGCAGTTGCTGCTGTTGTTGTTGCTGTTGTTGTTGCTGCTGTTGTTGCTGCTGTTGTTGTTGCTGCTGTTGTTGTTGCTGCTGTTGCTGTTGTCCATACTCCTGTTGCTGACCCAGAAGAATTTGATGCTGCACGTTGTCTTTGATGCTGGATTGTAGGTTTATATTTTTCAACCTCTCCAGAGTCTCTATTTCTGAAGGAACGATTTCTTGGCAAATAGAAGTATCTGGAGCTTTAGTGGCTTTTTGAATAAGAAAATCTGCTATTTTATTTAAAGCTACTTCCAATTTTGCCATTGTTTTCGAAGCGTTAGATGTTATGAGTTTGTCCTTTATAAGGGCTAAACGAAAGCGATAGTGCAATAGCCTTGATCTGCATTTCATTAAAACATCTGTTGATTCCTGACGAATGGCTACATCTACAGAACTCAAGATTGGAGAAATTCTGGCCTGACATTGATAAATGTTATCAACATCAGTCATCACCTGTGTCGATCTGGTCGGGATTTTCATTGAAATGGTTTCCTTCTCCAGTGCTGCTTGTAGAGAAACAATCCGCGAGTCTCTATCAAGGGTCTTGATGTCCTTCAACCCTCTGAGATTGAGTTCGAAGATGAGTTCTTCGTCTTCCAAATGTTTTATATCCATATTTTATCACCTTTCACTGTTAATATGCACACTGTTGACAGATTCCGAAACAGTAAACGCGTAAATGCGGGTTTTTATGTTGGGCGCCAATGTTATCCTTCTCTATAATTGCGTAATTCAAACCGACTATATCTTTAATGAAATTATTGACCCGACGACATGCGTAATTCATCAATCAAACCTTGCTATTATAAACCGAATTCATTGACCAAATCGTCCTGAGATGCATGGATTAATGCTCATCATCATCAGTGCCAAATGTTTGTTTAAGAGTGCAATGTAGACATATAGAAACAATAATCACCCCTTTCCCCTTGCTCATCAATATTTGACCCAGAATATATATCAGTGACACAACAAGTAAACATCAGTGGATTTTCCGTGGATTTAAATTACCTGAATAAGATTAATTCGCTGGGTTCATCCTGGATTTTCGTTGCTCTGTGTTTCTATGAATCGCTCCTCGTCCCGCTTGTGAAACTCATGCGCCTTGCACCCGATTCTTATTGGATTTATAAATGCATCGTCGCTCTCTGAGCGGGTATGGAAACTCAAGGTTTCTCCAACACCGACAATTCTCCGGATACACCGATTTACTCTTCGGTTTGTGGATCACACTCACACTTCTCTTCGTGCATATGCTGTCACTTCTTCACACCTCGGAGCTGACCTTTCCGACGCCTTCAGCAATAAGCAATCGCTCGCAAGCGTGTGCTTCGGGTTTCTCAATGCACTATCTCACATTCCTTTTACACGAATCAGCCAATTCTCGATCAATGAGCCGAGGAATGAAATTTTCTTCGCACTATTCACACCCGAGCGATAAACAAACCCGACGCACTGACAGTCGACTGATCAGGGAAGCGAACACACGATTACCGAGCACTGATTGGTTATTTTGATAAACACCAATTCGAAAAAACCCACACAGCTGAATATATGCTGGGAGAGGGTCGAGACGGCTTCTCAGCACCTATACAAAAGCCCTCGATGGGGCTTTTGCGATTCCAATAAGATGTTTGCACGTGCCGGTACCTTGAGATGCTTCTAGCATGCAATGATTAAGATGGTTCACTGTGTCTTAGGAAACCTTTTCTTTAGCGGAGAACTCGGCTTGGAAATCGAGTGGCCGTAGTAGACCACACTGAGTAGGATGGTTCAGTGTGTTTTATGAAACCTGTTTCATAACAGTAAAATAATGACCATCTTCTGCTTATTTTAAAGGAAATCGTGATCCTTACTTTACCCAGTCTTCGGCGGAGAAGTATGCTGAGACCATGAATAGCTGCTGCACGTGATTGTTCGCACTGGCTAATAACTCAGCCCTTCGTTCTAAGATACAAGAATTTGGATGTCAAGCCATAGCTTTGCCAAACGTTATGTCTTTGTGCTCACTTTTCCGATATTTTGTAGTAATTTAGTTCCTGTCTACCGATTTTGGGACTAGGTATGTGGCACACTTTTGACTCACTTTTGACTTGACTAATAGCGCGGAAGTTGTGCCTCTGTCATTATTGCAACCTTGAAATGCCTCGATATCATATTTCCAGTTGTTCCTTCTCTTTTTACCACACAGGTGATGCTGGATTTTTTGAATTATATTGCGTTTAATTTGAATTGACCGTTTGATTATTCTTGATACGAAAACCGGTAATAACTTCAGCCAGCTGTCAAAACTTTTATCAATATGGCTAAACGTGCGATTTGGCATGTGAAACCACCATACTAGATTCATCATGATTGAGAGCAAAACTTACGCTCTCTCGCATGCTTCCAGGATGTACGAATAAGATGTTGAATTTCGTTCAATTTGTATAAACCATATCGCTTGAGAAAGAAGCTAACAATATGCATGTAGGTATTGCCTCCACTTTGGTAGGTGAATGCTGTTTTTTTTCGAGTTTAATGCGATGATTCTTCAAAGTATATCCCTTTAATGCATGACTTTTTTAAATAAGAATAGCAGTTGTTGATTCAGTGAAATTAAAACATTTTAATTCGAACAACACAACTGAGTAGGTTTGAAATCGTTATTTTGAGTATTATAAAAGTTATGGCCCATTAAAATTGAAAAATAATTTTCGAAATTCCTAATTCATTTCAATACGATTTTGCAAATTTCTTCCAATCCTTGTTAATTGAATGCAGGAAGGTGTTTGTGATTGATTGAGATTAAATTTTTTTTAGAATTTGAAAATCAGAAAAAATAAGACCAAATTTTCAAAAACCACTTTTTTCCAAAAAAAATAATTAAATTTGATTTTCGCAATTTTTTTTGCAAACTTTGTTCGATATCTTACACAAACATTAAAATTCCGTGATAAAAATACTATGAACTAATTCCTTTTAATCTCTAGAGTAATTTTAGTGGGTACATTATTGAAAAATGTCCACGCATTTCCAAGATATTTGGATTTTGATTAGTGTTGTTTTAAAACAACAATATGCATTAAAGGGATATGAAACGTTTAACAAGGTTTGTTGCGGAGTATACATACAAAAATGTTTGCTGGGAAATAGTTAGGCTATTTACATCATGAACGAAAAATTGGAGCTTTCCGCAAAATAGGATTTCCGTACGTAATTTTCAACCATTACATTTTAATCAGACGGCATTTGCTCTGGTCGCTTTCAGCTATAATTTTGCAAATTAAATTATTGCTAAAATTTAATTTTGACCCTACTATCGTCAATATTTGTTCAATAGCTACAGATCAGAGCACGGCCTTTTTTTAGAGTACTACCTAAACCGTTTACAGCGTATGCTCAAATGCTCAAATGCTAATATGCTCAATTGCTAGTTGATGCTTTGTGAATAAGACAAGTATTGCGTAGGTAAAAAAACTGCATTTTATTATAACAGACACCAATATGGTGAATGAAAAGATGTTTCAAAATTAAAAATATGTAATTTAAGACGTTAGATTTCATACAAAAAAGTTTAAAAAAAATAACATACTTAAAATAAACAGATATCTAATATTCTTAAGTCCTTATATGGCCCCGAATTTTTTTATTATTTTTGATTTTCAAATTAATTGTTTTTTTTCTAAATATGTTTTTTTACCCTTCAAACACAAACAACACAACACAAACAAACACAACTAAATACCTCACAAAGATAGCGCACACAACTATATCCACTCTAAATTTCAAGTATTTTGACCATTTTGAATTGAAAGTAAGGCCAAGTTTTACGGGTTTAAATCTTTACAACATATGTTTTGGAATATGCATTGCATCCTTTATTTGAATGTAAGCAGCTATAAAGTTGAGCTAGATCATCTTTGTCCTATGAAACTTTACGAAAATATTGCCAAAAGGGGTGGATATAATTTCAATTTATTTTTATTTATTTGCAAAAATTAACCTTTGGATCTCCAAACTAGTGCTGATTGAAGAAAATCAATAGCATATTTAGACTGATACTCGTCCTAGGACCACATCCTATAGCTTAAGGTTGCCAGATTGCCCGGTTTTATCCGGGTTTGCCCGGATAATTCATACAAAATTTAGGAACAGTCCGGCCCGGCCCGGTTGCCCGGATTTCATTGGAAAACGCCCGGATGGTGCCCGGATTTATTCACATTATTTGGCAAATAAAACAAAACAAAAATAGTGTTGTAAAAATGGATAATTTATGCCTTCAAAACGAAATTTTTGAGCAAGTTTTATAAAAAATAATCATGAAAGGTTTTTTGGAAGCCTCTAATACGATTTAAAATCGGTCGATGTACTTTGATGAAAAAACTTTTTTTTCAATCTTTTTTTTCTTGATATTTGTTGAATAATTTTTGGGTTTTGACAAAATTTGCCCGGATTTCGGTCGTCAATTTTGAAATCTAATGCCCGGATTCCGCCAGGTTTTTATAAAAAATTGCCCGTATTTGTCCGGCCCGGATAGGTATTGAAAAAAATCTGGCAACCTTAATATAGCTGCACTCAAATTTATCTCACTTCGTAGTCTTTCGGACGTTAAAATAAAATGCATAGAATATTTCGATTTTCTTTTCGAAGATCACGCCTACATCACATGGGTTTTGCTGTGGGACTTGGTAAACTGTGCTTGAAAGTGACGGGTGTGGTTTTTTTTTCAATGGTGAAAAATTTTGTTATACCCGGGCAGCTATAATTTTGTTTGCTATAAAACGGGCCCCAAAATATGGATCGCAAGGAGCGGCTGCAAGAAAAAAGCCTTCTATTTTCCGGAGAATCTTGAGAGCAGCTAGTCCAGGGATAATCGAGAAATCTTGGCTCGGGAACCTTAATCTTATTCAAGAAACTGGTGAGCCCGTTCCTTTTTTTATCACTGGCGCCATGTTGAGGTTCTTTTCCACTAGAATGGTATTCCTTTATTAAATTATTTGGGTGAGTTGTAAAAAGAGATTTCTCATCGCACACGAACCTTTTACTGGAGAAAATCATTATTAAAGTGATCTGTTTTGCCCCACTTATCCGTATAAGGAAAATCTGTCCTTTTAACAGATGCACAATATTATTTTACATCAGACAGATAGTTATCATTAGAAAAATTGCTTCTTTTGTGGTATTGCAATACTTGTCTACAATTTAATGTAAAAAATATAAGATAACGGTTCATTTGAAGAATAAGTCGCATTTTACTCAAAAAGTGATAAAATTTTTTTTAAAGATTTTTACGTAATCACCGGCCCCACATTATCACAAACGCCTCACAGAGCTCCTCCAGGAACATCACTTTGGTCGAGCAAATCGGCGGGGGTGAAGGTACGGGCTCTGGCGTTTGGGAAAGTTTGGCTTCGAAGAAAATTCATCTATATAATGAAGCGTAAGGAGCGGGCGGACGTAGACTTCCATTTGAGGGAAGGGAAGGAAGGAGGCATTCAGCCCAAGACACTGGCTGGTCCGGTCCAAGGCATTGGATTTTCTTTGGATCCCAAGAAAACGGATTCGAGAAAGGGGGGATTCATTCGGTTTTCTGGAAGATGACGAAGGAAAACTCCGATCCCCGGGCAACTCTCGGACAACCCCCAGCTCCCGTAACCTTCTCGGTTCATATAAAGATATGTGTAGGATACGAATAGAAGTTCCCCAAAGGTGCACCCTTCGTTCGGAAAGGAATCGGATCTCTGCACCCCAATTTGGTGTACTATATGTGGTGTCGATGCGGATGTGGGTGGGCAGAAATTGTTTCCAGCAGCAGCAGCAGACTCACTGGACCAAGTAGGAAGGTAACCTACTATACAGCATCTTCCAGTTCACTTCAGTTGGTGTTGTTGGCAAAGAAGTGGTGTGGCTGTTGGTCTCTAAGACATTGGTTGCCCTCTTCCTTCTTCTGCCTAATCCCTCAACCTTCAACAGCCACCTCTTTGAACGCATCTTTCCTCTACGTCTAAGCGGACATACTTATGCGTTGCAATATTTTATGGTTTGAACGAGCAAAGGGGCTGAGATGCGTCTTAGAAACAACATTCACCCTTCTAAATATCTGATAAGAAAAGACAGTCTACAGATTAAAGCCAAGACAGTGCCTGGCTAAGCTGCCAGCAGGGCAAGGGCGTATGTGACTTATTTTTCTGTAATCATAATGACATTTATCTTTTCCTCTACGCTTAGTGTTGGGCTCAAAGTCATTTATTAACTTTTTAGACGCAGGTTTTTCTTTTAAATAAATCATATTTTTAAAGATTTTTTGAGAAAATGAAGGTTTTAAATAACAAGCAAAAATATTACATATGTTTTGATTAACTGAGAATAATTATTGAATTTGGCGCCGATGAAAAAAATCACCAATCAAGGAAGAATAAAGGTCGATATTCTCACTCTAATAAGAACATAACACACTCATGACTTTGCTTCAAGCAAGCAGGACATCATTCACAGTCGAAAGCAGCCAAGAAACATTTACCTAATGGCAAAACAGAAAACGTCTTCGGATCTACCTCAAGAATTTTCCTTCTCCCCAGCATCATCATCAGTATCATTAGCAATACGCATATGTATGAACCTCTATAAAGTCTTCAGGCGCATGGAGTGGGTGAGAAGCGATTTGCATTAAGCATTGCCAATAACAGAGCCCAGCTGCTTCGGTAAATTCTGTGGGGTAGGTTTCCGGAAGATCAGTCGAACAAACTTCAGAAAGGATATTTCATACCTGAATTTTGTTCAATAAAGCTATGAATACGAAAACATTGTTGCTATAATAATTATAATTAACTGAGCAGCAGAAAATTGCTTTCAAATTCTTTTGAATTTTTTACCGAAAAAAATCGAATTTTAAAGTAACCATAGCTACCTTGAACCTTTTAAATTATACCGCGCCGAACCTCCATTTTTGTAGAGGACTAACAAAAATCACAAATAAAAGTATAAGTGATATTAACTACCATCAAGTCGCCATTCACCGCCCTTTAATCAGTATTCGTCTATTTTGTGTTAGAATTATTATTCTTCCATTTTACTGAAAAAACATCACTTGGTTGTGCTAACAATAGCCAGAAATAAGAGATTTTGTTTTCTGGTTTCGGTCAAATTATAAAATTCGACGCCTGTTAGCAACATGCGCGGTCCTATGAGGAAGCGTCAAAAAACCGTTAGAAAATACACGAAATCGGTCTAATTCTTATAAAAATTTATATCCTTTCCTATTTGAAGTACTTATTATCTACAAAATTTTTGCACTCCGTGGGAGTGTGAGCGAAATGAGGAGGAGTGGAAACAATAGAAATGCCTAGTAAAATATTACCAAATAACTTTTGTTGAATTACTAACAGAGTTTAAATTGATGTTCAAAATTTCAGAAACAAGAGCAAGGTAATGGAATGTAGAGCAACACGAGCAAATGGTTGTGAATTTTTGCTTAAACTTAAACTTCCTTGCTTAAACTTCCGAGCTTGTCTGAGCACTGCCACATTATTTTTAATGGAATGACAAATTTGAAAAAAAAATCAAATAAGTGAAATGATTAGTGAACCAACAAAGCTTGGGCCTTCCAAATGTTTATGATAAGAAATTGCAGTAAAATGTTTCATGGTAGTAATCAATTTTCAATTATGCACTTCAGAAACGTATTTCTTTCACAGGCAAACGAACTTTCTTATCTTTCTTTTCAAGATTGTAGCCATTATTTGATGCATGGCCGTAGGAACGGGGGGTGGTGGGGGTTTAGGGGTTAAACCCCCCCCCCCCCCCCCCCCCATGAAGGTCCGAAGATGCCAAGTGAAATGTTGTACTAAACATAAAATTTGAATTTTCTAATCAAATTTTGATGAACTACGTAAATGATTCAAGAGTAACAATAGTGTAACAATCTTGACTCCAAAACCTCGAAATCTCATTCCAGGACCACAATTCTACAACAGTTTTTCAAAAAATTTCTCACTTGGTGATAGTAATTGTGTCCCAAATATTGAATCCCAATAAAGTTAGACTAAGCTTACCAGATTATACGGATTTGGACCAGATTTTCTCACTCTATTTGCAAAATCAACCGAAAATTTCAATTGTGTCCTTAGAATCATGTATCTTGTCTCCAAATAATTTTTTTAAACAAATTTTATCAAAAACATAAACGATTTTTTGGAAGATTGATTTTTCTAATGATTCTGAATCGCCTGATGTGTTTCGAAAAAAATTAAAAACAATAATCCTTGTGTTTTTCTTCTTTATTTTAGGGGAATAATTCTGAAATTTGCCTGCGTATTGGCCGGGTTTTTAAGAAAAACTTAAAACAATATGCCCTCATTTCGCAAGGTTTCAGGATAAAATTGCCTGGATTTGCCAAGCCCGGATACTTGATCCAACATAAGTGTTGCATTTCAATCTCAAATGTGATGAATTTTCCATATTCAAAACTCTGAATTTCGGAATATTAAAATAAATATTTGAAATTCAAACCACTTTTAAGATTTGGATCTGAAATTTTTATTCTCAATTTATGTGCAGAGTTGAGTCATAAAAAAAGTTTCATGAGTCCAGAAATTAAAAATATATAAAAATACCGTTATTCACAATTTCATTAAAATTTTTCAAGTTCAATTACGAATACATAATTTAAAAAAAAATCATATTGAAAACCATAAGTTCAAATTCAAATAAAAGATTTCTGATACAAATTTCGCTTTTTGTTTTCAAATTCATAGGATTTCTTATCCGGAATTTAGATTTAGGCTTAGAATTTGGGTTTAAAATGCAGAATTCAGACTTGGAACTAAAATTCGAGGTTTGTATTCAGATTAAGCTCAAATTTAAGTTTTACGATCAATATTAAAATATCGATGTTAAAAATTCAAGGGATTCAAATTGAAGAAGATTGGAGTTTGATAACTTTGATTCTTGATTCAAAATTGAAATTCTAAATTTATCAAAGTTAGATTAGAAACACAAACCTGGTGAAAATCAGGTATAAAAAATAAGATCTGAATGCATTTCAAAGAATTTGTTTTTTGAAAAATCTAGATTTTGATTTTGAAAACTTTGACAACAGGATTTAAATTATGAAATATTAAATATTAAATGATAATTCTCGAACTTGTTTTTTATCCTTATGTAAAAAATCAGCTGGAAACTTTATTTACAAAATTTACATATATTGCAGATTCTTCAAAATCAAAGGTTCTAACTTAGTCTTAAATTTTAATCGAGTTTACAAGAGTAGTAAAAAAACCTTATTTGAACCGCAAATCTTATTTTTCACTTTTATTTCTGAATATTTGATACATTTTCATCCAATGCTTAAACGGTTATGTTTATGGTTCAGAAGCTTGCTAAAGTAAGTGAGTTAACAAAAAAAAATCTGAATGAAGGTACAAAATCCATTTTTTTATCTCGATTTTCGATGCAGTTGGCGCACCAGGTATTAAAAAACCTATCTGGAACAACTGTGATCGATGTTTACTCTTGAGCTCGAACTCACGGATATCAGCTCAGGAGGCAACTGATTTACCAACTGAGCTTTATCACAAGTACCTATATTTCTGAAAGCTTCATGAACAAAATTGGCTTCTCCTAGGACTTAATTTCAAAAATAAACAACTTTTATTGCAAAATAACTTTAATTTGAATAATTTGCACTAAGTACATATACACTTGTGTAGGCATTGTTTAAGCAAAAATGTTATTGAGAAAAATTTGTCATCAAAACCCCCCCCCCTCCCCCCATGAGCCGGTTCTTCCTACGGCCCTGATTTGATGTATATCAAATTCGATTTATGGTTTTGTTTTATATAATAACAAATCAAAACCAGGTAGGGGAGATAAGGGCATAATGGCCACCTTAAGGAAAACGCTTATTTAACTTTACATAACACTTTTAATAAATGAGTTGCATCACTGGACCGTGTTCAGGCGCTAAACAAGTTCATTTCATACCCAGTTAGATATATTAAAAATTTATAATAACGTTTAAATGAAAAACATATTGGTTTTTTTTAAACTATCCCATTGTAACGTTTAAAAATGCATTTTCAAAACGTGTGGCAAAAGCTGAAAATCAATCACTAAGTGGGGCAAGTTAAAAAAAATCACATGGCCACTAGCTTACAACAGTCAAACTGTAGCTCTAGAATTGAGTGACTTCATCGAGTTGAATTCGCTGCTGGATTCTACGGTAGAAAGTGCATATTGTGCCTCGAGCAATGATGCTCTGATTGCCTCGGATCAAAAAGTTAAAGTGAAAACGCATTTAAAAATTAATTTTAGTGAACAAGCAAAACTTCAATGAAGGTAAAATTTGAGGAACAATGTGTTTTTTGCTGAAAAATTTTTAATTTAGGAAGTACAAAACTGTTCCTCAACTTTTATATTTTTGTCCTCATTTGTTCGGTTGGCGTATATAATCTTTTGTTAAAAATGAATAAATTAGACAAATAAAAAGCTGAAAAAAATGAAGGGTTTTAATTTTTTATTTCTTATGATAACTTTTTGAATTCAAAACAATCAACTTCAAATTTCTTGATATATTCTTTTTTTTGCATGTTCCAATTTTTACAGATGAAAAATGGAGTTTTGGGATGCATAAAACTTTTTTTTTTGTTAATTAAAGGTACAAAAACTCACTTGACGATTCTTACTAAGTAGATACATTCAAATTGAAGAAAAAATCGACATGAAGGAACAAAAAATTAGCTTAGATTAAACGAGTACTGTTTCGAAAACCAATAAAAATTTCATTTTCCTTTTTGCAAGTTTTTGTAAAGACGTTTATTGTGGAACAGTGTACCTATATTTCGAGCCGTTATCACAACCAAACAATTGTTTATGATGATTTAGCATCAAAAGAAAAAAAAAACTTACAAAATAATGATTATTAAGTAAGGATTGATAATGTAAAAGTTGTTCTGAGTGAGAGTTACGATTAAAACTATGAAAATATTTATTTTCATATCTTTTTTTATACTAGATTTTTGATAATAAATCACAAATGTTGATGTTGGATTAAAATCAACTTTTGGGATACGTAATGTTTGCTATACTGGTTTTTTTGTTTATTTTCAAAATCGAAGGAAAATTTTGATTTCTAAAGCAAAGTCAAAAATTCATAACAAATCTTGGATTTCTGATTTTTTGTGTACATGAAATTGGTATAAAAATAAAATTTCAAATTCAGTATTAGACAGAACCCAAATTTTCCATTCATTAGATTGCAAAATCAGTTGAGAATTTCTCTAGCCCTCAATTTACCGTCATTCAGTTATAAAACACAAAATGATTTACAGTATGAAATTCAAAAATCATGATGAAAACTTTTGATCCGAGGTCATTCTTTTCCGCGTCAGATCTTTAACCGTAAAAATTACTGCCAAACAGAAATCAAATATAAAATATTACGGTGTAAGAGTTTAAATCCAAAAATTCCTTTTCAGATTTCTAAATTCAAGGTAGAGTGTTAAAAGAACAGAGATTCTAGCAACAATAAATCTCGCGTGAACTTTCATTACGTCGTATGCAACAAATAAACAGTTTTATTACGAAAAAATACAAAGGCTGACATAAATTAGTTGCAATTTCTTTCCATATTTACGATATTTGTAGCCTGGAGAATATATTCTATACGCGAAATACAAATTTTAAAGTTGTTTTGATAACTTTTGCAGCAGTTTTCTGTGACTTCTTAAGATGTTTCATGCGACGTAATGAAAGCTCACGCGAGAAATCATAAGAGTTGTTTTCTTTTTGCGTTTTTAGAGCCAATAAAGGATAATAAGTATTATCCTTAAATATTTTAATTCCATTTTTCTTAGAAACATAGAAAATGAGAACTGATTATGATATATTTTAAAGCGCTGAATCCAAGTTAGACTTTTTTCTATTAGCTCTTGTTTCCGGTAGAACTATTGAAAACAGGTTCTAACTCATGTGTCATTTTTTTTTTTTGGAAAAACTGTAGCTCTAGAAAGCAAAAGATTCAACTACATGTCCAATTTCGTAATGAGTCCAATGAGTAATTTTGACTTCTAAGTAGTTTAGTTTTCTTTTTGAATATTTTCGAAAAAAAAATCCGGATTTTGCCCGAATTCATTCACAATATGAGCAAAACCAAACAAAACTCTTAACGTAAGTTACCATTATTCAATATTTTTGAGTCAAATGCAAATTTTTTTACTTGTTTTATCGAAATAGAATTGCAAACATTTTTTTTCGGAAATTTCATATATGATTTAATCGCCATTGATGTGAATCGATATAAAAATTTATTCCCATGTGTTTATTTCTCTTGAATTTTATGAGAAATACCAGGATTTTTGACGGATTTGCCCGGATGATATCTGATTTTTACATAGAAAATTTAGAAATTTAATGCCCAGATTTGGCCAGGTTTTTCAGTTAAAATGCCTGGATTTGCTCAACCCGAATATGTTTATAAAAAAATCTGGAAATCTCGTGGCGACGAAATTCTTCCAAAAATACAATTTTTCAGCTTTTTCGTTAAAGTTTAATTGGTTATTTTTCATTCGTCTCAGTTCGAATAAAATTTAAAATCTCGTATGAATGCTTGATATTCAAAATCAAACCAATGAAAATAAAGTTCCAAAAACTTCGTACCCTGAAATCTAATATTGAAAATTTTGTTTCAAAAATAGATTTGTATTTTGAAATAACCAGGTAGATAGAATTAGAGCTATCCAGAATTGACAATAAGAAATGTATTTCAGAAATAACAATTATAATACGATATTTCCAAATCACTGTTCAGTAAAATATTTCAGAATAATAATGAAGTATCAATATTTTACCATCACTATAAAATTCATAACAATGATTTCCAAACACCTATCTCAATTGTTTGCTTCTTCAAGCTCTAAAAACTTAAACTTAAACTTAAAATAAAATGAGAATAACTAAACATCTGTAGTGATCCTTGTGCTGATCTGCCAGAGCTCACAAAAAATTAAAAAAAACTAATAGATATTTTTCCATAATTTTCTTCTATCAACAACATTTGTATTATTTTGATTAAAAATGTCATTTCTTAAAGAGATCAAAAACAGGCTATATACCTTCACACCAGGGCCGTAGGAAGAATCGACTCATGGGGGGGGCTTTTGGTTCTGATTTTTAATAGGTTTCTTTTTGATTCAACAATGCATGAAAAAGAACTTTAGAACAAATTATTTTTGTTCCTATACGATTATTAATTTGTAAGTTCATTTAAATTATTAAATTTTGTATTTAATCATTACTTCAGAATATAGATCATTAAATCTTTAAAATGATGAGCTGAATTTGTATAATGAAACCTTAAGTAACACAATATGCAATGCACATAATTGAATTTGTTTAAGAGTTTGATAGAACAAGCTGATTTTATTTCAACATGAAATATTTTTTTAAAGGAAAGCTTCAATTTCCTAATAAAAAAAAACTTATCCGAAGCATTCCAGATTGCTCGGCTATCCCTGGGCCCTGCCCGGATATTCAGTAAAAATTTCGAGAGAATTCCGGCCCGACCCGAATGTTCGGTTCTTGAGAAAAACTACCCGGATGTTATTAAAAAACAATGACGCTTCTTATATGGTTTGAATGCTGCTGAGGTTCTTGTATGGAAAAAAAATTTGAAGCGATCCATTTTTTTTATGTTGTCCTTGTCATTTCTTCTAATAATACATGGATACTGCTGAAAATATCCCGGTTAATGAATTGGAACATTTGAGAAACAATGGCCAATTTTTGCCATGTTTTAAAATAATTTTTAAAATTTTCTTGCTGAAGTACGCGGCAGAAATATTTGGGAATGCTCTAAGGGGGCATCCATAAATTACGTAACGCTCCTAGGGGGGGGGAGGGAGTAAGCTCTAGCGTTACAAATTGTGACATAGGGGAGGGGGGGAGGTATGCTCATCGTTACGTAACGATTTTTTTCCTTAAAAATTTCAGTTTACTTAATCGCAGCTATTTTGATGTGATGTCATTTTCGCAGAATGATAAACATACCAAAATCTGCTTAAAATTTGTAGGTTTCAACATGATTGAAACTGGTTTGTAATTTTTCCCCTTAAAAGATTCTGAGATAGACTCCGAAAAATGCGGATTGAATATCCGTGAAATAACCGTTGGAAAACCGAATATTAGGTTCATTTACTCCCAAGAACTCAGTTCAACGGAAATTTTACTATTTTTGTCTCAATTGATTTAAAAAAAATGCAATTTCGATTATTCCGACGAATGCTACTAAGTGGAATATATTTTGCATAACAACTTATACTCCTTAAACAAACTAATGTAAACAAGGTAGATCATCAGTGAACAAGCACAGAGCAACTCGGATTAAGACAATCAATTTATTTTATCAAAAAGTTATCATCATTGAGTACTAAGAAGCGATTTGGGTAGATATAAATTCCGTTTTGAAAAACGTTAAAAAAATATATTAAAATCTTTTTTGATCTTTGAAAATCAGTATTTAAAATATTAGAAGATATAGGGGGGGCGGGGGTTATCAGCGTTACGTAATTTTCGAAGGGGGGTACGTCGTAGCGTTACGATTTGTGACATAAGGGGGGAGGGGGTCAAAAAACTGCATTTTTTGCGTTACGTAATTTATGGATGCCGCCTAAGCTCAAATCAGATAAGCTTAGTCTTCAAAACTCTTGGGCAATCAAACTTTGCTGTCCAAATCCGGTTATTGCAAACATTTCATAATTTAAATTTTTGGGTTTTTTTTTTAAATTTGGCTGTTGTTTTTCAACAATGCAATATTAATAATGTTAAACAATATACCGAGAGATTATTGAATTTTGTGCAAATTTTTTAATGAAGATCAGATACCTACGTTCCTCAGCAGATAATTTTTATAAGGAAAAAAATCCATAATGAAAACTCTGCGAATATTTTTTTAATAAAATTAATGTTTTGTTTTAATAAAAAAAAAACTTTGAGATTTTCAGCTGAATTGTGTGTTCAAATGAACTTTGATTGAAAATTTGAAATTGAAAAAACAAGCAAGTTTGTGATCCTTGAATTCCTCAATGAAACAGTCAATTTGATATTTTTAATTTTTAATGTTAATCTCATTTACGAGCTGAATATTATTTTGAATTATGAATTAGCATTCTGCATCTGAATTTTTAACTTAAATTCAAAAATTGAATTTTGAATCTGTTTACAAATTTTTATGTAAAAAGATACGATTTTCGAATCTTTATTCCAGCTCAGATATTCAAGAGCCAAGTTTCAGATCCCTCATTCATGAATCTGTTATCTGTGTTTTAATCTATATTCATTATTTAAATTATTTATTTTTTATGTGAAACTATGGAAAAAGGGTGCGAAATGAGAATAGCACCACTTGTGTTTTTCAACAAAAACAAGATTATTTCTAAAAATTTACCGTGTAAAAGTGAATAATATTGCTTCTACGAATTATTTGAATAGATAACTGTATTTTAAGGAGTTTTCTAGAATTTCAAAGATTTTCAAATGTTTTAAAAGGGGGTTTTAAGAGATGCTCCTCTAGCGTTTAGGAATTTGATACTTGAGCTATAACACTTTATCAAACTGCTTTATTTCTTCATTATCATTCATTAGTATGATGCAACTTGACGAAACATAGATTTGAGGCTGAATTTGAATAAAAAAACAGGCTTCAAATTCAAAAATACTATTGTTTTTAAATAGTTAAACAATATATCTCTAGTTTCAAGTCATAGATGGCAGCACTATCTTGCAATTAAACCAAATTGATGCCCATTTTCGAATAACTGGGATAAAATCAGGTGTGCTGGATGATTTTGGTCAAGAAATAAGTACTTGGTACCGTGTGGCTGGCTTGGAATTTCTAAGATCACAAAATCAAAAAATTAGAATTTCATCAAGATCACTAATCAGAATAATTTTGTACTTTCCGATGGAGCATGATGGACCAGACGACTTGCAGTATTATTGGTATTATACGAAACTGAATCGGAACTCCAACAAAACTGTTTTGGAAAACTCCTTCGAAATTATGAATATGGGTCTAAATGAACATGGAAAATCAATATTGAGACTTAATTTGGTTTTAACTGTATGATAGCGCTGCCATCTATGACTTGAAACTGGACAAAGTGAGGTTTACTGAAAAAAACTAAGTTGTTGAATTCTAACCTGTTTTTTCTGATTCAAAATACACCCAGAATGTTTTTTTCATCATTTCACATCATTTCAATGAAAAAAGTAAGTAGTTTGGTAAAGGATAGTTAAAAAAAACTTTTTGGAGATTTGAGGATCCAAATTTAAAGTAGGAGCTTACCATGGACCACACTCAAAATACTTCTATAAAATTGAAACATATCCTCTTCCAATTGTGTAGAGAGAAGTGAATTACTTTGTTCAACATTTTTTATCAATTTTCTTGAATGACACCTCTCACCAATTGGTTTCAAAACACACTTCAACTGGCCATAACCCGTTAGGCATTAATCGATTCAGGATTAATTTTCCACACAATTATCCTCGGAGGCGGCTAACCACACACCATCGGCAACGCCATACGGTTGGCCATACCGCTACCAGGTAGGTATAGATGGGTAAACCTGAGTCAAGCACCCAAACCCTTCTACCAACTATGATGGGACACAACACACAACAGTTAGTTGGAAAGTAAACCGTTCGCTGGATGGTTCCCTACCGATGATTATGGTACCTACACTCAACCCTCCTCGGATTCTGACTCGGACCGAGGGCCGCCAAGTCTTCAAGTTGGCACATATTAAACGAGCCTATAATGGTGCGGTGAAAATGATTTAATGATTCGAAGAATGGCATTCCTTCACGTGTCGCTGTCCCGTGCCAATCCTAGTCCTATAGTTCTACCTGAGTCTTTGTCGCGGATGTTTTAGAGCGAGCGAGAGAGAGCGGGAGACTTTCGGTTCAAGCGCTTTATAGCAAACTAAATGCTTGCGTCTGGCCCTTAGTCCTGTGGTTGGGCCGTCAGTCAGTCGGCGATGTCCTCGTGCCGAAAGGGCCGTCCTATTAGTGAGACTAATGGAATTACATAGTTTGATACGATGTTTCGCCATTCCTCCGGTAGGTACCTGTCCCAGCAAGCTAGGGCACAATTAGGACACTCTTTGATGAGCTGTTTCAAAGACCGGCTAGCGACTGCATTTCAACGGGAACGGGAACGAAACGGTTTCGCTAAAGTTGGAGAAAGGGTTGATTTTTTTACCCCCGGTTGATGCTTTCATCCCCTAACTTACCATTCGCGATTCTTTCGGGACGGAACCGACTGACGGCGGAGATACCTAGCTCTAGACTGGCCCAAATTTGTATGGGATGATTTTTACAACATTGTTTTCAACACGGCACCCCCTAGATTGGTGCCTTTAGGTGAAAAAATGACTTACTGAAAGTTTAAGGTCATTTGGCAGAAGCACGAGCTGGCGCAAAGAACTTGAAATTTGTATGGAGATTTTCAGCAAAATGTATGGAAAATCGACATACCTTCACTCTTTGTATTCTTAAATATGTTTACAATATGCTAGAAAGCTCAGAATTTCAGGAATTGTAGTTCAAATAATGACAAACAAGTTTGTAGAAGATTGTGGCGCAATACAAGTTGACTGGGATGAGTTATTTGCAAATGAATGTGTGATTTTTTCGCATTTCATCGATATATCGTGAACAGTATATAGGTGGATTATTAGTACTAACTTGATCGCATTGTCACACAATGAGATAACAGATAGAAAATTTGTGTCTTCGGCATAGTTGCAACTATTTGTTATAAAATAAGCTACAACTTTGCCGGGACACAAATTTTGTATATTTTATTCTCATTGTGTGACGATGCGATCAAATAAGTGCGATTATTAGCCCCTACACTGTTCACGTTATATCACAGAAATGCGACAATCACACATTCAATTGCAAATAACTCATCACAATCAACTCGTATCGCATCACAATCTTCTACAAACTTGTTTGTCATTATTTGAACTACAATTCCTGAAATTCTGAGCTTTCTAACATACTGGGAACATATTTTAGAACACATAGAGTGAAGGTATGGCAATTTTTCATACATTTTTCCGAAAATCTTCATACAAATTTCAAGTCCTTTGCGCCAGCTCGTGCTTTTTCCAAATGACCTGAAACTTTCAGAGAGTAATTTTTTCACCTAAAGGCACCAACTCAGGGGGTGCCGTGTGGAATATAAGGATTTTTTTTGTTATGGGCCAGTCTAACCTAGCTCCTAGTACATAAAATTGGCGTATAGAAATGAATTATGGGACGGTAGAAAAGTGTCGGTCTTTCCTAAGGGTTTGGGTTTCCGTCGTCCTTTCGAATGGGCAGCACCCTCTTGGGTAAATTGACTCACCGAAGACCGTTGTTGCCAGAAAAAAACGGGGTAAAAGGTGCGCCCCAGTTCGGCACGTGTTCGGTCCCAGGATTATTCTAGCGAGCAAGGAGGTATCTAAGAGGTGCGCCCGTCGTCGTTGGGTTTTGGTCAATGTTGTTGTGTTTGTCGCCTTTTAAGTGGAAGTAGGATTGACAGAAGGCAGTGGACGAAAATGGGTTATTAAAAAAAAATTTGACGCTAGTTTGGCTACATTATTTTTAGAAAATTACTTCTTTCCATATGAATGGCGGAGACTTGGTTTCTTACAAGAAACAGGTGAATATTTATAAAAGATATTTTTTCGAAGTTAAGAGTAGATATGCACGATCAATGTTTCAGTGCAAGCATTTTATTAACACCCAAAAACAAATTGAACGGTACCAGATAAACAAAGCTTATTTTCAAGGTAAACAAAAACAGGTAAGGTACATACACGTAATCAATGAAGTATGTATTTGATTCTGAAATTTTCAACCCAAAATCCTGGCAATATCAGGGCATATTCGGTTCAGGAGTTGTCCATTAAAAAAAACAAAAGAATTTTTTTTTTACATTTTTTTATTGAAATACATCAGCAAAATTCGTAACGTTTTTTTTTTGTTTCCCTAAAAAATTATTGTGTTTGTTTCGATAAAACTTGTTTTAAAGTTTTTTGACTCAGTTATTATTACTCAATTTTAGTATTTTGGTTGATTTTGTACAAAAATTAATATATCTGGATTTTTATCCAGATTCATTAATTTTCTAGTCGAGACTTTATCAAGTAAATTCGAGCAACCGGGCCGGAGCGAACAAATTATAACAAACAGTCAGCAGCAGCAGCTTAAAATCTGTGCTTCCTAAGCCAATTTGTCTTTATCCACCGGAAGGCCAACACAAATCTACGAATCAGTAGCAGCCTTAAAAATCTGCAATTTCATAGCCAATTCGTCCAAATCCACCGGCAGGCTAAATCATAACATACAATCAGCAACAGCAGCCTAAATCTGCGTTTTCTAAGCCAATCCGTCTTTTTGCACCGGGAGGCCAAATCAAAACAAACATCCAAAGCAGTAGCCTAATAATCTGCGCTTCCTTTGCGAATCAATCTTTTTCCACCGGAAGGCCAAATCAAATCCGTCTTTTTCCCCTGGAACGCTAAATCATAACAAACAATCAGCAGCAGCAGCCCTTAAAATTTGCGCTTCCTAAGCCAATCCGTCTTTTTCTATCGAAAAGCCAAATCAAAACAAATGATCCACAGCAGCGGCCTTAAAAATCTACGCTTTTCAAGCCAATCCGTCTTTTCCCAACGGAACTATGTCAAAAAAAGCAATCAGCCGCAGCAGCCTTAAAAATCTCCGAATCCTAAAGCAATCCGTCTTATTCCACTGGATGGTCAAATCACAAAAAAAAATCAGCAGCAGCAACCTTAAAAATCTGCGCTTACTAAGCCAATTCCGTCTTTATCCACAGGAAGGCCAAATCAAGTCGATCAATAAGCAGCAGCCTTTAAAATCTGCGTTCTTTGTGCTTATTCTACCAACCACGCCATTGTCGTGATTTTACGAATCTTACAAATCTCAATACAAAGATTCACTCAGACGCGTCTGTCGCTCACGAGAATAGATCACCATAGGTTGTCACAACGTGTTTTGATAAACTTCAAAAAGTATTGCAACGTTTAATTAAATCCTTATTTCGATATGATTTTCGTTTTTAAAACGCACTTTTTTGTAGGACCAGAACTTTTTTTATAAATCTAACGGTATGCTCACAGCAAACCGCCAAGATGAATAGTGAGAATTATCAAACACTTAGTATTGAATTTCAGAATTCTAAATTAGTTATCTATATATGTAGGGGAGAGTGAGGAAACATGAGCCACTCTGAATATCTCAATCCAACATATGATTTATTAATTTATCGAGCTTAAAAAAATTGAAAAAAATTCTTACATAATTAAACACGCACCCGCTAATTGCATCGATGGGTAACCTAAAATTCATATAAAAAATATGCTCATACGCTTATGATCTTCGTTTTGTCATGTTCTTTCATGTGGGAAAAGAATTTTTGATGAAACATCAATAAGTCACACGAACGCAAGCAATGTGCAAATCGTAGCTTGTCGGGAATCGTGGGCCAAATTTTATAGGGTTCCTTGGGCCATCTATATTTTTATGGTTTTATAAACATTGCGAACTTAAAATACGTTTTTCCTATCTTTAAAGTTTTATTATGTTATATGAAGAGTTATGAAAAATATTTTGTCCATCCCTTAAAAGGAATTTTGCAGAAACGTTCGCGAGCAAGGTTTTCGAAACTTTTTGATCATTCATAACTCTCTTTTTATTTTCCTTATCCGAAATTACTTTAAAATAACGAAATGAGTTATGAATTAACAGTTTTGGGTCAACCCATAAACTTTGCATGTTGTTTGGTTAATTTGGATTTGGTGGCCCAAATCTAAAATCCAGAAAATATTGCTTTTTTTTTAAAAACAGTCAGAACTTGGGGAAAATAACTTATAAAAATTTAAAAAAAAAATGCCTAATGATACGTTAAAAATGTAAAAAAAATCCATTTCTTTTTTTTCATTTTCATTTATATAAATAAAGAAGTTAGGCTGGAACAAATATCAATTTCTTCTTTTGTCAACCTCGCCCACCCCCCCCCCCCCCCCCCCTTTTGAAATTTCCAACAAACCCGAAGTGGGGAATAAATAAAGTTAGGAGTATTACATATGTATATGTTTCGAAAAAAAAAATCAAGTATCTGAAAGATAACAACACCAGAAAATAAATGTTGGAAGATGGGAGTTATTTCTCCTTTTGTATTTTTGATTTTATCGACCTATTTGATGAAAAATTACTTGATTTATAGGTTTTGTGCAATGATATATTATGCAATTTTTTTGCATACAAGGTTTCGTACAATTTATTCCAATTCATTTGTTTTTCGCATTATTTTTTATTGTCCCCCCCTCGCGATGTTCCAACTCATTCGTCAAAATGTCCCAGTTATCAAAATTTGTCATTCTAATTATGAATTTCTCTATTCAAATGATTATTATCAGCAATGAAGTTTTGCGAAATATTAACTAGTGTTAATTTCAGTGCGGCCCACCGGAGAAATTTACAATTCAAATTAGCCCGATGGTGAAAAAGGTTGCTCACCCCTGAGCTAATGAATCCAAATTTGGCAAGGGAAAGTATAAACTAAATTTTACTTCGGAATTCCGGACCTCCGATTTCCGAAAGACTTCCGCCGAAGAAAAGTGAAGTACTAGATTGTCGGAGTCTGTGTTTTGTTGCCAGTTCACCAGAAACGTTAATTTTTAATTTAAATTCACAATATTGGTATACGAGAAATGTCTCAATGATTATTTCAGACCTCTCCCCATTTCCTTTGGGGATATAGAAAGGGTAGAGGAGGGCTTCCATATCTTTTTTATTGCATAAATTGAGAACTATTCTAGCAAATTTAACCAAATTTGGCTTGGAAGGGTGTTTGGGTACGAGAAATGGTTCTATGAATATTTGGTACCTCTCCTATTTTCCAGTGAGAAGATAAAAAAAGGGGAGAGGCTCCTTCAAAACTTTCAGCATAGCTGGAAAACTACTCAAACAAATGGAACCAAATTTAACGTTGGAAGGTATATTTTTTACATCACCTGAGAACTTATACAGCAAATGGAACCAAACCAAATACAATTTTTTGCACAACTCGAGAACTTATCGAGCAAATGGAAACGAATTTATCATGGGAGGGCATTTTAGAAACGAAAAATGGTTATACGCTGATTTGAGACTCATTTTTCCTTTAATTGGGGAAAAGTTAAGGAAGAGGGGAGTTTCCATTTTTTTTTTTTTTTTTTGCATGAACCAGGAACTTAATTAACAAATGGAGTCAAATATGATATGCGAACAATCATGCAATCGAGCAAATGGAACAGAATTTGGCATGGGAGTGTATTTGAATACAAGGAATGTTTCTATGATTATTTGGGACCCATCCCTCCTTCCAGTAAGGGCATGGATACAGTCAGAAAAATACTTTTATAAATATGCCATAAGATTCTCTTATGGCTCATGGGGGGGAGTTTTGGTGACCTATTTTTTCTATGACATTTTTGCTCAAAAATGCATTAATTTTTTTTTAACTTCGTTCGTTTTCCTAGTTAAATCGAAACTAGTTTTTCGTGTTGGAACTGTTGGAAAATACATCTTAAAATCTTTCAAATGAAGATTAGGATATATATAAAGAATCCTTCAGCACCAAAATAGGATATTTTTTTCATCGATGGTTGAAATCTTAAGTTTGCATCAAAATCTGGTGAACTAAGCTTAAGACTGCCAGAAGTTCTGCCGCACGTATCCGGGCCGGGCAAATCCGGGCTATTTTGTTAAAATTTGTTAACCTTAATGCGGTCAATATTCGGAATAATTAGACAAACATCCAAAAACTATTCAACAAAAATCAAGGAAAATTCGAATTTTTTTTTTTCGCAGAAAAACACAACCAGATTTTGAATCGTATTTCAGTCTCTCAAAAAATCGTTTATGTTTATTTTTATAAATCTGGCTTGTAAAATTCAGCTTTGGGCGACAAAATTGAAAGTTATAATGATGCTATTTAATTGTTTTTTTTTATTTGCGATAAAATGTGAAAAAAAATCCGGAGAAAATTTTTTTTTAACAAAATTTGGGCTGCTGAACCTTTTCCATTTTTTTCCATAAAATATCCGGATTAGTCCGGGTAAAACTGAGAAATCTTGCCAGCTTAATTTTGCTTATTTGATTTGAACTTACAACAAGTTTTTTTTTTCTAAGAAAGCCTTCAATTTTGAAAGAAAACTATAAAAATAAATCCAATTTTCAAAGGTAAAAGTAATCAATAAAATTTTGAAATACAAATCGGATTTATGCAAACTCGATTTTATTCAAATATTTAAGTTCGAAATTTAGTTCTTGAAAATACTGCAATATTAATAATGTTGAACAATACGCCAAAACATATGGAATTCCCAGAAATTTCTTGAAGAGAAGATATATGATACATTTTTTGCCAAATAAACTTTAATTCTACTTAATTTGTCATTTTCAGTTGAATTGTGCAAACGAACTGACTCTGGTTCAATTCTAAAATCGAAGTAACAATCAGAATTATCATCCTGCAATCTCTTGCAATTTAAATCCTTACCGAAATAGTCATCTTGATTATTTGATTTCGGTTGTGGAACTCATTTACATGCTGAATCTGAATCTGAATTCTGAACTTGAATTAAAAATTTTAATTGTCACTCTTGTTTGGAATTTCAATACGTTTTCTGAAATGTACATAAAAACAGTTTCTGATTTTAGAAATATGAGCCAAGAATTGAAATCAGTTTCGTAGCCAAGGATGGTAAAGTGTCGTTAATAAAACTTAATTAAATTAAAGTTTCGTAGCCCTTAATCATGAATTCATAATATAAATTCGGGTGTTTGGGTTTCAATGATTATTCTTTATTTCAATAATGTATTCCGACTTTCAAATCTAAATAAAAAACTAAAAATTTAGAATGATGAATCTATATCGCTATTTTGAAGCTTTGTTATGTTTGAATTTAGGCCTAAGAATAAAGTTTATAAACTTAGAATCTGAATATGACATAAAACACTAAGTTTTTAAAAACTAATTTTTTTTTTCATATTCGGTGAAATGTTAATTAAATGTAAAAAATGCGTATGAGTTTCGAAAATTATGATTCAAATTTTGTAGGAAATGCACATAGCTTTCTATTTCAATTTTTTATGATGATTCGAACCGAAAAAAAGAATCCTAAACTGGATACCTAATCCGAAATTTGAAAACACAAATACAATTTTTGTTTTCATAGTAAGGGACAAGAATAAAATTTAGTATTAAGAAATGGATACTATCCATGAGTAAGAAAATTTGAAAATCTGTAGCTGAATCTGAACCTCGGATTAGTTTTAGAGGTTTTGAAGCCAGTTTTGAGTCAAGATTGTTACTATCGAATAACCTTACTCAATCATCAAAATTTGATTAAAAATTTATAATTTTGAGTGTAAATCATGAAAATATTAATACAAGGTAATGTAAATTGATTTTTATTCTATTAAAATTGTAATTAGTTTCCAATTTGTCGATGTTTGACATGATTTTGCAATGAACATCATAGAAATAGCGTCACAGAAAACCGTCACAGAATTTTGGGTTCAAATCACAGAATTTTTTTTGTCAAAACCATAGAATTTTTTTAGGCACCTTGCATAGAAGATTCCATATATTGAAAAATGATCAATTAAAGAAATCTAGGGTCATAAAATAAAATAAAACAATGATGAAAAACAATTTTAATTAAGTTTTAAAAGTAGAAAAATAGTTGCAGTTACTCAGGAATTTCCTTTTGAAAGATTAAAAAATCGATAACGGATAACGATAACTTTTAATGCAACTTCTTTCAAGAAGGGCGATAAAGTGTTCTGAACACTTTCTAACGCACCGTTCAAGATACTTCTATGTGTTTCGAACCTATTTGGGAATTCTAAGCAACATGCCAAAAATGTTTGTCATTTTCTGGTCATGGTATTTGTTTTGTTTATGTAAATACTGATATTTACAATAGAATTCAACGCAAAGAGAAAAATTCTTCGAAGGTTGAAAAACATATAGTAAGAATTTTTTAGGATTATTACCAACGTTATTATTTTATATTTTTAAACTGTGACCCAGAGATGGGGCTTGACTCAAACATTCAGTCAGCGAAACTTTTTTTTTTTGTAGAGAAATGAATCCAACTGTAAGTTGAAATCTCAGGGAAACTTTTTTTTTTGTAGGGAAATGAATCCAACTGTAAGTTGAAATTCCAGGGAAACTTTTTTTTGTAGAGAAATGAATCCAACTGTAAGAAGAAATTTCAGGGACTAGACAAGATGAAAATTAATGTAGAAAAAAATATGTGAAAAAAATTCACCCGGCAGGGCTTGAACCCACATCTTGCACCTCTCCGGGGCCCATGTATTAACATTGATTTTTTTTCCACATGTTTTTCTACATTAATTTTCATTTTGTCTAGTCCCTGAAATTTCAGCTTACAGTTGGATTCATTTCTCTACAAAAAAAGTTGTTATTTTATTTTCAGATATTTTACAGCATCCACCACTGTTTTGAGGAGGGTACCAGCTTTCTGCCGGCAATTTGGAATTCAATTTGCACTCTGGCGCAGTATTTTGAGTGATTTAACGAGATTCCAATAAATTTTTGCTGATGACTTTTATTATAGTTCATTAAGTGTACTGAAAGTTTTTAAAAACGAAATAATGTAAGACATTGAGTTTAAGTACTGATTATTACAGTGGCAACTAACTATTGCTGGATTGGTCGGGAGGCTGGTGAATTTCATTGCAACCTTAAGAGCAGCAGTTCAATTCTCTAAGCGTAAGTAGCTTTTGTAATCAAAACTATATATTTAAAATTAAAATCAATGAGATAGACCAGGGATTTTCAGCTCATTTGCTCGGCGGAGCACTTTTAAAAACCAAAAATTTTGGCGGAGCACCTACATTTTTGAATGAAAGAAAACCCGAGTTTTGAAAACTCGATAGTATTTATCGTTTAAATAAGATGTGTTTTGTCTTCGTAGTCAATAAAATCATCAATGAATGACTGCTCTTAGAATAGTCTTGTTTTTATTAACAAAATATGTGTCATCAAAAATTAATGATTTCAATAGAACAATACGCTTTCTTCGAATTTTCAAGCTTGGTTTGGTTAAATTTGTGTCAGTTGTAGCCTGACGTCTGGTTCCGCGTTAAGTCGGGATCGGTTTTTTGTTTTCGTTGCGATTTATGTTGAAAATCCAGATTCACATAGATAAGTTGTGAAAACGGCAGAAGAACAAGTTTTGCTCTATCGGACAAAATTTTTTTTCAGTTGACACCACCAACACTCCTCCAACGATTTTTTGGATACGAATCTTTCCTGAAGCTTTGAATCCGATGTCATATCTACCAAGCATTCATATTCTTGCGAAGTTAATGATTCTGGTTTCTTTGACATAAAAATGGGCTGTTCCACGCATTTAAAGTTTTTGGTCTTTTTTTATTTTATGATATTGTTCAGGGAATTTCGCTGGAAGCTGTTCAACAAATACTGCGGGAAACATTGTAATTGTAATTGTAAATGTCTTCACTAGACACGTGGGCCTGTTAGTTTAAGTTTACACCAAGGAAAACAAATATAAATTTATCAACGGAGAGTTTTGTGATTGTCATAATTCTTGGAAATTTTCGGATGATAACTTATTTCTGATTGAATGCTTCTTAAATTCGGAAAGCTGTCCAGGTTGCGCTTTCTGAGCGATTCTGCCCAAAATTTGATTTTTCTCTTGATAGTCATGATTTTGCCATTTTAATCGAAGATGGTTATTCCTTTACCTTGAATTGAAAGACTGAAGTCATTCTTAATTCAAACAGGTGAGAAAACGTTTTTCTACGAGATAACCATCGATCTTCGGAAGGCTAACCATCTCTTTGCACAACGCCATGAATAACCCAGAATTTTTCGGTCGAGCCTTAATAAAGTTGATAATTTTTTTGCTTTTGTCCAAGAATTCCTTCAAAGATGATGATAGTTTCTTCATAGGGAATGCATGTCGATGAAGGACTACTATCGCAACTTTTGGTCTTTTCTTTGATCCTGGCAGTATTTCCAACTATAGCTTTCGCACCGTCCATACATAGGGGAGATGAGGGCATAACGAGCACCCAGGGCATAATGAGCACTACGCTTTTCTACGAAAGTACGTATTTTCTTAAATAAATTTTCATGAGGATTTGTTTCGTACTTCCTATAGTATTAATTTTTCACAAAAAAAGGAATCTCATTATCATCTTTACAGAGATATTTAAAAAAACTAGCTTGGTTCTCAAGTTACGAAAATATTATTATTTTTGAGCACCACGAAATAAGCTCTTATGATCTTAAAATAACCTTGATCTATAATGTACGCACTGCAACATGGTGTACACATTGTTTCTCAATTTTTACCATCATAAAATTTTTGATTTTTCACATTTATCAATTTTAAAACACGTTTTTACTTAAATTTGTTGACTAGGGGCATATAGAGCACCATATTATCGAGGCATCATGAGCATTTTCTGCCGTAGAATCTAGCAGCGAATTAAAATGGATTTATAGCGCCACACCTTGACTAGTTTTCATCCGACGATTTAGCCTATTGGTAAGGTGTCGGAGAGGTAATCAAAAGACAAGAGTTAGATTTTTGTTCGAGGTGATTTTTTTCCATTTACAATTCATGATCGATTTTTTTAATGTTACATTATACGGCTAGTAGCATCATCCTCCGAACAAAGCACATAATGTATGAGCGTGCGTGAATTGTTTGTATTCTACAAACAGACCTAGATTATTTTGTTATTGCTTTGTTTGATGAATCTACGACTCACCCGACTTCATCGAATTGAATTCGCTGCTAGATTCCCCGGCAGAAAACGCACATCTTGCCCTGATTAATGGTGCTCATACTGCCTCAGGGGGGGTTCTTATTATGCCTCCACAGTTGCTGGTTTTCAGCTTTTGGCAAAATTTTTTAACGTTTTCATCTAGTTTTTCACGTTTCAGCCCGTTAGGGAATAGGCTTTTCAAGTGTCTGAACACGAAACAATAATGTAACCTCCATATTATAGCTATTTTCAATGGTTAAATAACCGTTTTCCTTAAGGTGGCCATTATGCCCCCATCTCCCCTACAATGCAATGCAATTTCCCCATGGAATATTGTTATCCGTAACATAATTATCAATTATTTAGCTTGAAAATTTCAGCCCCCGACGGGGAAGTTGGCAACGGTTTGCAAAAGAACAAATCTTTTTCGAAACATTCAGAACCTTGATAGCGAACAAATATCATCAGAATTGCTAGTCCTGCTACATCTGTGTAATCGTCAAGCTGCATGTCGAATTTTGAAGTTCTCAATCGCTTTCAACATCTTCAACCATGTCACAAATTCGCCGAGAAACCGTGTTGTAAGACATGGGAATCGAATCTACCAATTCCACTGTTTCATTATCAACGGACGACGGCGGACGGCTTCTAGAATACAAGGTTTGGTTAAGTTTTCAGCAATAGTATGCGCTTCTCCAGCTTTTCCAATCGGTAGCTCGCCAAGAACAGCCTTTTTATTAAGTGTTTTGAACACTCAGTTCTGCAACACAACGTTGTTCTATCAAAGCAGTGAACTTTGACAATCCACCATTCTTTGCCAAAATCCCTGCAGGGATTCAGCCGCCAGTAAAAACAAAGTATACAAAATTTATTCGTTTGTACTATACGCTCTGTGATTTTTTTTTCTCACGTTACGAGAAAAAAGAAATGATAAAAAAATATCAGAGTTTTTCAAAGTTGGTTTATGATTTTCGTTGCGTACGTCGCGGAGCACTTTCCAAAGCTTCGCGGAGCACCAAGTGCTCCGCGGAGCACGATCTGAAAACTCCTGAGATAGACCATGATAGACAGCCAATCTAGCAATTTGTCGTCTGGTTGTCAGAGGAATCTGTCAACAGGATTTTTTTTCGGCGAGAAGCAGTTTTTGGACATTCTCTTAGAGGCTGAATAGCATTCTCTTCAGCCACCTAAACGAATTTCAAAGTAGCTTTAAGAATTTAAATTTTGGGCTGATTAGCATTTTCTTTAAACAGAAAAAAGAGCTGATTAAGCTTCTAAAGGGTGATACGGTCAAAATTTGGTCAATATCAACTTGACGTATTCCTTTCAATTTTGCATTTAAAAAACCTGAACACCGCTCATTTTGAAGGTGTGCGTGTGTGTAAAATATTGCTCCTATTTTGATTTTGGAATTCACTCTTCAGTTGTCAAAATGCCGTCCAAGGAAGAAGAGCAGCGTATCAAAATTTTGCTCGCGCATCGCGAAAATCCGAGCTACTCGCACGCAAAGCTGGCAAAATCGCTAAAAGTTGCCAAATCAACCGTTACAAATGTAATTAAAGTGTTTGGGGAACGTTTGTCGACAGCCAGGAAGTCTGGATCGAGGGGTAATTGAAAACCGGAAGCCGCTGAGACGACAAAGAGAGTTGCCGGTAGTTTCAAGCGAAACCCTAACCTCTCTCTCCGAGATGCCGCAAATAAGCTGGGTGTATCGTCTACAACCGAGCCGGACTATCGACTTACAAGAAGGAAGTGACTCCAAATCGCGATGATAAACAAAATACGACGGGCGCGATCCCGGAGGCTGACACGCCGATGCTGACGAAGTTTGACTGCGTGGTAATGGACGACGAAACCTACGTCAAAGCCGACTACAAGCAGCTTCCGGAACAGGAGTTTTATACGGCAAAAGGAAGGGGAAAGGTAGCAGATATTTTCAAGCACATGAAACTGTCAAAGTTCGCGAAGAAATATCTGATTTGGCAAGCCATTTGTACCTGTGGCTTGAAAAGCAGCATTTTCATTGCTTCCGGGACGGTCAACCAAGAAATTTACGTGAAAGAGTGTTTGAATAAACGTCTGCTGCCTTTCCTGAAGAAACACGGTTGTTCCGTACTGTTTTGGCCGGATTTGGCATCTTGCCATTACGCTAAAAAGGCCATGGAGTGGTACGCCGCCAACAACGTGTAGGTGGTTCCCAAGGACATGAACCCTCCCAACACGCCAGAGCTCCGCCCAATTGAGAAATACTGGACTATTGTCAAGCGGAACCTAAAGAAGACCAAAAAAACTGCTAAGGACGAGCAGCAGTTCAAGGCAAACTGGCTTTCTACGGCGAAGAAGGTGAACAAGGTGGCTGGACAAAATCTGTTGGCAGGGGTTAAGCGTAAGGCCCGGCAATTCGGATTTGGAAAAGCGGAAGCCGAACTGAATATTTTTCCTGAATTTTATACTAATTAAACTTGAAAACGAAATTTAATTTGATTTTTTAAATAAACGATTTCACCGATTACCACGCGTTTTCCCTTGACCAAATTTTGATCGTATCACCCTTTATGGACCCTTCTTAAGAGAATTCTGGTTGCTGTTCCCCTCTTAATAATTTTGAAATTGAATTTAAAATGTTGTGCAAATAAACGAAAAGTTAAATGAGGGACCGTTTAAAAATTATGTAACGCAATTTTCTATCTTTCTTGAAACCCCCCCCCCCCCCCTCCCAACGTAACACATTCTCATCAGATTTTCTAACCAAAATCCACAAAGCATAACAAGCTGCTATACTCCCTCTTCTTATAAGCAGTTTGGATTTTTGGAGTTTTTTGGATTTTTTAAATAAAATATTTATGATTTCATAGTTCAGATAAAAAAATTAGAATTTATTCCCAGTTCTAACTAAAGATACATATCTTTGTAATCAATGATGTTAATAAGCAACTGAAACAACGCAAATTTGCAAGAGGGCGTTCGTTTACAAAATGTGTTAGCAAAAATCTCAGTTAGTTATTGGAAAATAAATCTTTTAAAATTTAAACTTATTAAGGACCATTGCACATCTGAAGAAGACCATTCCTTACAATTGGGAAAGGGACTTTTGGGCATGCAATGTTTGAAATATTTCTTTTGCTTGTTTTTTTATTTGACAATAAAAATGAATAGTAAATGGCTTCTGTCACCTTTTTGTTTGAAGCTTCTAAAGATCATTGATAGAAAAACCATTATCGATTGGAAAGAGAGTGTTAACCCATGCGTAAAAATAATATCTTCATGTAAATCCAGAACGGCCGGAGGGCAACAAGCACATGGCTAATAATTCCAAAAACTAATTATAAACAAGAATGCTTCTAAATTCCTCATCAACTTAAGCTTAACAGGAAGCCTTGTCACAGGATATTAAATATTATCATTATATACTTGCGAAAGCAGCATAAGCAAATGTGCCCAGTCCAAGATGCTGAGCTTATGCGTGAGTGTTTCTGGCTGCATATGTGTGTGTATGTATGTATGTGTATCGAATCAAACCAGAGGGAACCAAATAATGTGCATCGTATTGCACTTAAGATTGCCCGGTTTGGAGAGCTACTGGTAGTCCTACACACGTCTTCGTCGTCTTAGGTTGGCATATGGAAATTCTCCAATTCCAATACCCTCTACCCATCCGATGTTTGCTACTGCTTCCAACTAATGCTGCTGCTGACCAATTTGATTTCAATTTTGGGTGAAGATAGCCCATCCGATCGGCCCGATCCACATTTCCGGGTCTCTGGGATGGGGGATGAGTCCGGTTTTGAGAAGTTCTGTTCTGTTCTGTTCTGTGTGTTGTTATTCCTGGACTGAACACAAGAATTGCTAGTCCATGGGCTTAATGAAAAGGTGGTGGTTCAAACTTATCGGATGGGATGTTGCTCATCGTCAAGCATCTTGGTTCGGTACCTCCAAGCATGCAACCAAACTAAACTAAACCAAACCACTCGGTATCTCAAAACCCCACCGGCTACACTACTGACTGATGCCGGGGAGTTTCGTGAATCTGTTTACGGGTGCAAGTAGACATTCAATTTTCCCATTCCCCCAAATCTTTAATGTGGGTGGGTAGATTCTGGAACAAGGCACCACCCAGATGACGTGCAGATCTTGGAGCGGTTCACAAACTAATTCTAAAAACAATTTTTTTAAACTTTAATACAAAATCTACAATAGAACATTTCACATGAGTTTTATCTTATTAATTTGAACTTTTCTTAAAATTCAGTTAAAAAAAACTTAATCAAGTTATTTTTTAAATTGAAATCAAGTGTATAAAACACTAAATCAAACAATCAAGTTTGTTTTATGTCATAGGTCATCATCGAAGTTCCAAAGCAAATAATTCAAAGATGCAAATTGCAGGTTGAAATTTTGCAGAACCTCTGATTCAACCTTGATTCAATATGTCAATGTTTCTGTTTAATAATTTTAGTTTTGTACAAGCCATCTAAACAGCATTTTCCAATAAGGCCGAAATTAATTTGACATCCTTCTAAATTCTTTTAGTTACCCTTCATTAGTTTGATTTAACGCTGATGCAATCCCGATCAGAAGGGAAAAACTAAATTATATCAAAATGAGATATTTTGATACTAATTTTTTCCTTTCTAAATGAGTTATTATTCAGTACTCGTAGGATGTTAAAATATCTCAAATTATATCAAAAAATCTATGCGATCATAGCTAAATTATATCAATTTTAGATATGCTCCTTTCAAGATTATATCTCATTCAGATAGCATAGTTGGATATTGGACTGAACAAAACCTATCAAAATTATAACTTATCAAGATATGAGTGCTTCGAGAAAATTTTTTAGTGGAATGTCAAAAAACCACATTATATGCTAAAACCATGCTCCATTTTTGGTTTCCCTAAAATTGGATTCAATTTTATGGAGCTGTTGAGCGAAACTCATTAACGCACGGTTTGGGCCGATGACTTCGATGTCCGTGTTTCAGAAAAAGTTGCACGTATATCAAAATATGATATAATCATTTTATTTTAGGACAATCCGAAAAAAATCTCTTTTATTGAAAATGAGCTCAACTCCATTCAAGTCAGTCAATCAGAATAAGATATAATTCATATTGAAGAAACTTAAAATCGCAAATTTAAAATACCTAATAATAACTGAATCAGATGTAAATATCTTGGTGAGATACGTTTGAGTTATTATTTTGATATGCTCTCCTGATCGGGATGTCGTGATTGGTTCTGCTAGCTATTTTTGCTAGTCGGTCATACACTTTGGATCTAGAAGGTAGAAGGTTTGTTACGAGTGCTACTAGATTAAGGTTGCCAGATTTTATTCAGATCGTATCCGGGCTATCTTATCTAAAAACAGGCAAGGTCCGGGCGTTAGATTTCAAAATTTTCAACAAAAAATCCGAACAAATTTGGTAAAAACCCAGGAATTACTCAATAAAAATCGAAATAAGAAACTTAAAAAAATGTTTTTATTAAAATTCATCAGCAGATTTTCAAACGTATTTTAGGCTTTCAAAAAATCTCTCATGATTATTTTTATGGTACTTGCTCGAAATAATTCGTTTAGACGCATAAATAAAAAAAATAACTAAACAATTTGTTTTTTTACTTTGATTTGAGAATAAGACTGAGGATAAACCCGGGCAAATTCCGGGCTTTTTCAATCAAATCCGGGCAACCGGGCTGAACCGGACTTTTCTCAAACTTTATATTGAATAAATATCCGGAAAACCCGAATAAATCCGGGATATCTGCCAACCTTATACTAAATGCTAAAAGATTTAAAAAAAACGAATGGCAATGTGGGCAATAGCCCCAGGCCACCGTGGGAAAGAATGTGTAACATTTCTAAAATCATTTTGGTTTAAGTCCTAGAAAACTAAGTATCTATAAATACAAATAGAAACAATATATCGAAATTTAAACATCAAATATAACAAGTAATGGGGCCACCGAGAAATAATATCTCAAACAGTTTCATTCTTGTTTAAGTTAAACGGCCCCTACAGAAAGGATTGCGGAATTTTTTCCTTATTCATGCAAGCTGAGCAAATCAGGACAAACTTTTTAAAACCAGGCAAAATCTAGGCATTCGATTTCGAGAAATTTAAGCAGAATCCAACAGTTTAAAAAAAAAATCCAGAAGAGGATGAAAAAAACACTGCTGCGTTAAAATCTTTTTTAAAATAGAAAAAAAGCATTTAAGATAAAGCTAGCACAAAAACTTCAGCCCAATTTGAGTTTTCTGTTTTTTTTTTAATAATGGGAGTAATTCCAGAAAAATACGGAACTATTTTTACAGACACAACGAGTGCCGTGAATCTATGACCAGCTGTGAGAATCTCAAATCGACTTGTTTCTGGAGATATTCGAAAGTCTCAACTTCAAGATAAGTATTTTTATTTTCGTTATCCTCAATTCACTATTGGCCGATTTTAACTATCGATGGTTATGGTCAAGCAGCACGGAATAAGTATATCACCTGATCGTCAGTTTTTTTTTCGCTCATCAGTTTAATTATGCTAGTGATGATGAATTGAATTTTGTTTAACATAAACAGTGAATGTTAGTGATGTAGTTGTCATAATAATTTAATTCGGCGAGTTTTGTTATGGAACTTGATGTTCCGTTGAAAAGTTATTTTATTTTATTTTTTATTTTTAAAGTTTGAGAGAGCATCCGGATGCAGTGTGGATGTTGCATTTTAAGATTTTTTAGCAGTGGCGTATCAATAATCAAATTGTAAATTAGGTTTGACTTTGAATTATTTTATAATTTTCTTGAAACGTCAATAACAAAAACAAATTACCCGAGTTGTAATAATGTGAGTGATCGATTGTTCTTATTTCGATGGGGGCTTACAATTGTTCATTGTATGAAGGGTTTCAGTGAGAGAATTAGTGTTTAGTCAAAAATAATTATTGCCAAGTATTGAACTTAGACGATTGGGAATTCTGTGCTGTTCATGGAATCTGATAAGATTTGGAATATACTAATCAAAATATAATGAAACTTGTTTTTGGATTGAAATACAAACATAAATCTTAATCAGTTAACAAAATTTAAGGACAATGAGATGATTTCTAAGTGGCAAACCTAGAAGAGAATTAGTGTTTTTTTTAACAAATTTTTAGAGAATCATAGGAGCAACATACATTCGAGCTGATGAACCCAATGTTTGTAATGTTAGTAGTGTCCATGAATTTGTGAAGAAATCGAATGTGAACAAGTGGAGACAGAACCTTTGTTAACAATTGCGCTAGTCTAGTCATTTTATCTAAGCAGCTGCTTTTCAATAGTATGGGGTTACTTAATATTATTATATATCTGTCCCCCAGTTTAATAGGAGATAGTCCATCATTTTAAGAGGCAGGTTAAAGAACTTGGATTTGGGCTTGAAAAAAAAAGAAAACAAATGATGTAAGAAAATCTATGATCGCACTATTTACCAAAATTTAATCTTGAACTTTAAAGTTTAACTATTTAATTGACTAAACGATTTCAAGAAAGGACGAAGGTTTTCACGATCAAATTACTGAGTTAACTGTGTTATTTTAGGATTTACCTTTAAACAGTTTATGAGTGTTCATAGTATAATAAATTTCGAGAATAAGATAGATAAAATAAACTTGATCACACTAGTCAAAAGTGTCTCCTGATCATATCCTACCATCCAAACCTCCAAACAAAAATGGTTTTGCTAGGATGCAGAGGTGACCTCGGTCCTAAAGCATGATTTTATATTCTATCATCCCTTTCTCTTATTTTCCGCTCTATCTATTGACTACAAGGACGTGGCCAGCGCCGTTATTGATGTGCAAAGAGAGAGCATCAGTTTTGGACATTGTGAATGTGCTGTCAATTCCAGACACCATTCTTTTGACCTCTGGACAAAACTGATGGCCTCGGTCAATCACGGAGTAGCAACCATTGGCGATGTGGAATGATTTCTACTGAGCCACGCTTGTGATCATGGTTTTCGAAATGCTTTTATTGAAGGAAATGATAGACACACAATGATACTTTAGATTGATAATTAGAGGAATGATACATTTTTTCGAAGAAAATATTTTGTTTAAATTAGCATGGCAGTGATTTCAAAGTAGTTGAAGATTCTTTTGAATTCAGCTACAGTATTTGAAAGACCCAAATACTAGTATTTCACTAGCTACTTGCTAGTATCCTCAGTGGGTTATCGACTCGATAACCCACTGAGGATGCTAGCAAGTAACTTGTGAAATACTAGTATTTGGGTCTTTCAAATACTGTAGCTGAATTCAAAGGAATCTTCGACTACTTTAAAATCATAGTTGCATTCAGCTAAGAGGTTCTTCAAGCCTTTGATTATTAGTAGCATGGCAGCAATTCGAGTTCAATGATTCAGGTGGATGTGAGTAGTCAATCAAGCTAAGCTAAGCTTAGCGTATTTTAATACGGAACTATTTTTACAATAAAGTCTGCTTCATTTAATATTGGAACACAAACAATTGCGTGTAGTTCAGTCATTTATTAACGAATTCATAATTTGTTTTTCATACAAATGTAGCATTTTCTTTACTCTTTCATAAAAAAAAATTAAAAAAATTATTCATTGCTGTTTCGAAGAAATTCTCGTACTTTTCCCGTAATACGGCACATTAGGCGGCGCACACCCTTTTCGTCCACCGTTTTGGCGATTTGATTCCACCAGTTCTTCATTTGAGTCATGTTCCTAACAAGTTTTCCCTTTGCCTTAAGCCTCCGCTTCGTGATTGCCCAGTATTTCTATATCGGCCGGAACTGGGGGCAGTTTGGGGGGTTGAGGTCCTTCGGTATTACGCTGACCCCGTTCGTTGCGTACCATTCCATAACCGTTTTGCTGTAATGGCAGCTTGCGAGGTCCGGCCAAAACATTACTGGACGGTCGTGGGCACGAATAAACGGCAGAATCTGTTTCTGTAGGCACTTTTTTTTGTAGACTTCTGATGTCATTGTCTTGTCAGTGAGAAAGACTTTGGTTTTCTGTCCACAACTGCATATCCCCTGCCAAATCATGTACTTGCGGGCGAATTTATCCGCAAACACGAACTTAAATTTTGCAGGTACATCCCCCCGAGCCGTCGCCAAATAAAATTTTTGACCTGGGATTTGCCCAAAGTCCGCCTTCACGTAGGTCTCATCGTCCATCAGAATACATCCGTCGAACTTGGTCAGCACTTGGTCGTACAGCTTTCGAGCACGGATTCTGGCCACATTGTTCTGCTTCAGCGTTCGATTTGGCTGTTTGCTGGCTCGGAATGACCTTATTCCTTCCCGGAGACGAATTCGTCGCACCGTACTGTGAGTGGCCTGGAACTTATTGGCCAAATCGCGGTCTGAAAGATTGGGATTCCTCTTGACGGCCTTGATGACTTTCCCACGCAGTTTCCGGTCGACAGTTCCACTCCGACGCTTCGAATGCGGCTTCCGAGCCGTCGTCAATGTTTCCTTGTACTGCTTGATAACACGCCATACGGTATTTCTGGGCATTTTAAGCTGTTTAGCTAGCTTCGATGCCGACAACAATGGATTTTCAAGAAAACTGTGCACAATTTGATCTCTCCGTTCGGCTTCCATGGCGGTTGTTTACAAAATGCTATCGTTTGGTGTTATGACATAAATACATGGTGAAAGGTAATGAATTTCCCGACACGTGGGAGAAAAAAGTTTCCAAATCCGTCCACTAGGAGCGCCACAATGAGCAAAAGAATTTGTTCCAATATTAAATGAAGCAGACTTTAAATTGATAATGTGTTTTAATTTTTTGATAATTATTTGAAATATTCATTTTATGACGTACACGCATTCGTCAACTATGCGAAAATGAGGTGATTCCGTGCACCCGTGGTGAAAAAATATTTCCATTTTATAACAAAAATGATATCAAATGAATAACAAAATAATTTGAAAAGAAAAAAGTTAAAAATATTATGATATAAAAAATTTCCCCTTTACCAGTCATTTTGACTGGTCACGGTCCGAATAGGTATATTCAATTTCCCGGTCCTTCTAGTGTTAACATTATATTGCTAGGCAGGGCCGTAGGAAGAGCTGACTCATGGGAGGGGTTTTGGTGATCTATTTTTTTCTATGACATTTTTGCTCGAAAATGCATGAATTAAAAAAAAACTTTTTTTTTTAAAAAACTACTTGATATTAATTTTTAAGTTCATTTTTCTACTTAAAAAGAAACTAATTTTTCGTGTTAAAAAGAAACTGTTGGATACAAAATACATCATAACATCTTTCAAATGATGATTAGGATTTGTATAAAGAATCCTTTAGCACCAAAATAGGAAACTTTCTTTTATTGATGGTTGAAATCTTAAGTTTGCATCAAAATCTGGTGAACTTTAGCTTAAAACTTCCAGAAGTTCTGCCACACGAATCCGGGCTGGGCAAATCCGGGCTATTTTATTTAAAATCTGTCAAAATTCGGACACTCAATTTTCAAACCTTAATCCGGTCAATGTTCGGAATAATTAGACAAAAATCCAAGAACTATTCTACAAAAATCAAGGAAAAAAAAATCGATTTTTTTTCGCAGAAAACAAAACCCGATTTTGAATCGTATTTCAGTATTTAAAAAATCGTTTATGTTTGTTTTAATAAATATGGCTTGAAAAATTTCAATTTTTGGCGACATAATTAAAAGTTCAAATGATGCTATTTAATTTTTGATTTATTTTATGATAATTTTTTTTAAACAAAATCCGGGTGGCTGAACCTTTTCCTATTTTTTTTATCAAATATCCGCACAAGTTCGGGAAGAACCGGGAAAATTGGCCAGCTTAATTTTGCTTATTTAATTTGAACTTACAATAAGTTTTTTTTCTAAGAAAGCCTCCAATTTCGAATGGAAATTCTTAAAATAAATCTTGATAAAGTAAAAAAACTAAAATTTTGAAATACAAATCAGATTTATGAAAACTTTATTTTAGTTAAATATTTTAGTTTGAAATTTGGTTCTTTAAAATACTGCAATATTAATAATGTAAAATAATTTGCCAAAACATATGGAATTCCTAGGAATTTCTTGAAGAGAAGATACATGTTTCTATATAATCAAATAATTTTCATTAAAATCAATTCCTCTGAAGGATTTTTTTGCAGAAAGAACTATAATTCAACTAAATTTTGGTTAAATTTTAAAATTGAAGTAACATTCAGAATTATTTATCATCCTGCAATCTCTTGCAATTTAAATCCTTACCGAAAAAGTTATCTTGATAATTTGATTTCGATTGTGGAATTCATTTAAATGCTTATTCTGAATCTGAATTTTGAACTTGAATTAAAAAATCGAATTGTTAATCTGTTTCGGAATTTCAATACGTTTTCTGAAATGTACATAAAACGGTTCCTGATTTTAGTAATATGAGCCAAGAATTGAAATCAGTTTCGTAGCCCTTAATCATGAATTTACAATATAAATTCGGATGTTTTGGGTTTCAATGATTATTATTTATTTCAATAATGTATTCCGACCTACAAAGCTAAAAACAATAAAAATTTCGAATGATGAATCGCTTTTTTGAAGCTTAGTTATGTTAGAATTTAAGCATAAGAATCAAGTTTATGAACTTAAAATCTGAATATGACATAAAAAACTAAATTTTCAAAAACTCTAATTTTTTACATATTCGGAAAAATACTAATTAAATTTGAAAAAATGCATATCAGCTTCGAAATTCATGAATCAAATTTTGTAGGAAATATGAAACCAAAGTTTAACGACGATTTTAAACACACCTTTTTATTTCAATTTTTCATGATGATTTGAAACGAAAACAATAATCCCAAACTGGATACCTAATCCGAAATTTGAAAACACATGTGATAGTAAGGAACCAGAATCAAATTTAGTATTAAGAAGTGAGAAAATTTTGAAAATCTGTAGCTGAATTCTGAACTTGGGATTAGTTTTCGAGGTTTTGAAGTCAGTTTTGAGTCAAGATTTTTACTATCGAATAACCATACTCCATATTCAAAATTTGATTAAAAATTTATAATTTTGAGTTTAAAGTAGAATACCTCGCGTGCTTTCGATGAACCCTCATGGGGGGGGTTTAACCCCCAAAACCCCCCCCGTTCCTACGGCCATGTTGCTAGGTAGTATCACTGAATATTTTATCAATTTTCATTTACCCGCTCGAAAGTTATTCACAAATGAAAGTGTTGCATTTTTTTCGAATACAGTCCTTATATCGCTGCAATGAACCCAAATTCACTATTAAAATACAATTGAGAACTAACTTAAAAGTGAAGGAAAAGTGTTTTTTTTCCTTTTAAGTGTCTCATGTACATTTCACTTGTCCCTCGTTAAATCTACTTTTATCTACGCATGCTTCAATTGAATTTAACGTGACTGGCATTTGAAAATCTATCGTCTATCAACTGCACTTAGAATTTTTCTTTTTATTTTGTTTTTTTTTTCCACTGCACTCAACAGAGCATGTAAGTAGAGAAAAATAGTAATTTATTGGATTCAAAGCAATGATCTTATAGCAAATATAGCTAACATTTTTAGTGAAGGCACCCAGCAGTGATGTCAGTAGAATTGATTGTTTTCAAGGCCAAAAGCCCTGTTAAACAGCTAATAACTTATTTGCCTAATAAGATACTTTTTTTCGTTTATAGTCGTTTTACCATCTTTATGGCATTCGCGGCTTTATCAACGTTGCAGTTGGCGGATACACACACACTGTACACTGTTACTTAACTTACTAAATGATCCCGCGCCGATCCACCGGTGCATAGGACGGATCGTTATTTAAAAACTTATCCGGTACAACTGTGTTACTTAAAGTTACTTAAAAATTCTGTAAAAAATCATGGATGAATTTTGAACCAAAAAAAGCTTTTTAGGCGACAGGGTTTGAGAAATTCAAAAATGATCCCAAATCGTCTCAGTCTTCTGTACACGACAGCTACGTTTTTGCTCCTCAACATCGTTTCATGAAAAAATCATGTTGAATTGACTTCATTTCAGAGTAACGTTTAAAATAAGCAATTTTTGCATCATATCGAATCGAATTTCGCCCGAAATCTAATTTTATGTGGAATGTTAAATTCAGAGTTTTTTTCTGTGTAGAAGCTGAGTGATTACTTTGTTTGTTAAAAATTTCGTGTTGAGTTCTAGTGTGAAACGTCTGATCCATCAATTTTATTTTTACTTGTTCACGTAGGAATAATTTTTTATCGAAAAAATACTTGAAATTTATTCGAGTTTCGTTACAGTTTCAGCTTAAACCTTACATCGTTACAAGTATGTGTCTGTAAATTTAAATTCTTAAGTTCAAATATTTTCAAAATTTTCAATTTGATCTTATTCATTTGCTGAATAAGTTTATTCATGAAGAACAAAAAAAAATAGTATGTTGAAATGCAAAGCTTTGAATTTGGATTTGGATTATATTTTTAATTACAGCAAGAAAAATTTCAAAAATCCTAATTCGAAACAAAGATTTAAACTTAAATGTTCTATAAAACGGATATGATTTATCTTTATCCTTATCATTTTACTTACTTTTTTCTCAACAGAAACCTTGTTTTTTTCATGCGATAAAGTGAATTGCTTTCCATGGAATAAATTTGCGAACCAACGGCTTGACATTTGAACCGGTCAGAACACATTCTGGGCCCTGGCTAGTATGGGGTGGCATGATTCTTCCCCAAGAATGGACCTTTGTGCTTGGTGCTGTAAGGTGGCTCCCCAAGTTTGTCCAAGGTACAAGAAACCAATCTTCTTGTTGTTCCTCTACCTATCACAAAGATGTTCTCTCTAGACCAGAACCGAAAGCCCTTCTCGTTTCCCTCATCTAGCTAGCTCCTTAAAACATACACATCACTACCGTGTTCGAGTTGTCCAAAGTTAAGACATGATGGGGCGCTTTCTGTACGAATATTAAGCTCGGATTGGGGATGGGTCCGGGTGAGTTTGTTGATGTTCTGTGTAGGACATCATTCGAGGGGGTTTGAGTGAGTGTTTCCTAGTCGTCCTATTCAGGCTAGGTGTAGAAGCTGTACCTTTCCGAGAGTCCCCCATCAGGATGTACGTCAGAAAACGAACCAAACTGCTCCCATCCTCGGGTGTAACATTCGGGCGGGTGACACAAATCCAGCCCACTACACTACTTGTGGGGGGTGAGCAACTCATTTGGCAAAGGCGCCCCATCTTAGAGAGGTTAGACCCGGTTGGCTTGCCGGAGACTCTGGCAGCATTAGGTTCCTATATTTAATAAGTATATACTCGGCAGGATCCCATCTTCCAAGAGCCAAGATCCCAATCTTGATGCCTGGAAGTACATAGGCCAAGACAGCAACCCCCTAAAGAACCGGAAACAGAAGCAGAAGCAAGAAAGGTTGGGGAACAACCAGAAGACCGGATAGGATACCATCATCAGGCAAAGGCATCTTCTTATACACTTCTTAACAGTGTATACGCCCGTCGTCTTTCAAGACGTTACTCATCCCATCTCCGGGAAGGCGAGCCAGAAGAAGGACCGAGACCGAGATCCTGACACACCAGCAACCCCCTTCAGTGCTTCTTATGGCCTACGGTTTTTCCAAACGCCACCCCATCCAGCCGAAACAACTCACCGTTCCTGGTGATGATGCTGTTGTTGTTGCTGCTGCTGTTACTTCTGTTGCTAATGCAGGATCAGCAAAGCCTTACAACGATGGGTAACTTCCCACAAGACCCCGCTCCCGACTCATTGGGACTTCCGCCTTGTCCCGGCCCATCGCTTTTGGGCTCCCCTCATAAGAAGGCACAGGCAACGCAAAAAAAAAAGAAATCTAAAAGAAAAAGGTCTTTGGACAGAGAGATGAAATGTGTATACACAGCAAAGCCCCTTCGCTGTCCTGCCGATGATGCTTTCAGAAGAAGGGATTCCATTCTCTAGTTCGCTACTTTCCTCAACCCTCGAACCCTCCAGCATCTCCGGTCGACGCCACCGCCACCAGGGCAACTCATCAAGGATATTTTCCCCCAGCACGGCACGGCGCGTTTCAACTCGCTTCCATTTAGACGGAAGCGGACCCGGTCCGTCCTTTTTAGGCATGGGTTGTCCAAACGGATGGTGTGTAGGCAGCCAGGGTAACCTTCTTCTTGGTGAGTATTCCTTGGAGAAATTTGTGCCGAAAAAATAGGAAATAATAATTCCGGGAAAAGAAAAGCGTTTCCCTTTTTGCCAACTTCTCGTGTTTTTTTTCTTTTTTCTCTCTCTCGTCTTGTAGGCTCCCTGGGCTTCTTTCTGGACCGTAATGGAAACGAACGAAGACTTCAGCTCGGGTCGAGTGTTGGAGTGAAATCTATTAGATGATGGGTTGATGGTGTTGTTGTTGATGAATCAAAAAATAAAACTTTCGCAAACAAACAACTAAAATAATATTAAAATCACTGTTCAGTCGTTTAGTTCAAAAGTTGCTTCGATTCAAAAAGAAATTGTAGGTTCTAGAAAAACATTTTTTCTTGAGAAAATTTCTATCTGCATCAACAGATCAAAAGATGGATCTATTAAATAGTCCGAAACAATGTCCAGTCACTTCTACACGACTCACAAAATTGTTAAAATATATTGAATTTTGAGCGCTAAGCCACAACGAGGATTGAGGTGTCAACATATAAAAAAACTATCTTCATCGTAGTGATGTTCGACAATTACTTGTTCGTAGCTTTCCATTTAACTAAGATTAGTTATTCAAATCACTTCCATAATAACTTATCGAAAAACTTATTTGGGAGATCCTAAAATATCCAAATAAAAAATGTTACATAGATTTTCAGTATATCGTTGAACATTTTGTTTTTTTTTTTATTTTTTTTTAAATTATTTTACATGACTAACAAAAATCTATGAATAAAATTAGTAATTTTGAGATTTTTTCGAAATATTAAAACATGGTTGTCACAACTTCTTCTAATTTTTGAATATAGCATAGAGTCTTTACTAATCGAATGTGCTTGCACTTTTCGAGATAGTAATAAAAACAGAACATAGATTATTTTTATCCATTTTCGAAAAATGGAAAATCAGCAAAAAAATACCGTCAGTTAATTTGTTAAAAACTCTAAAATATTTAAAAAAAAATATAACTGAAATATATCCACGCATTTCCTTGATCAAAACCCTTGTTTCAAAACAACACTATGCAAGGCATCAAAGAGTAAAAGTAACGCTTTTCTTCTCGATGGTAAGCAAATAAATATGCCAACAAAAAGCTGCAAAAAGTTGATATCATCTTATCATCTTATAAATAGTTCATATAGAGCAAAAAAAACTGTTTTTCCGCCTCGTTGTATGGAGCTCATTGTGGTACGGTAGATTTTTTCTAATCAAATGACTACAGTGAGCGAATGAAAGATTTCTTGGAAGCTAAAATACGATTAAAAATCTGTGGGGGTTGTGATATAGCTCAGTTGGCAAGTCTGTTGTCTCCAGAGCCGATGTCCGCGAGTTCGAGCTCAAGAGTAAACATCGAACACTGTTGTACCGGATAAGTTTTTAGATAACGATCCGCCAACTGTAACGTTGATAAAGTCGCGAATGCCATAAAAGATGGTAAACGACTATAATCGAAACAACAACAAAAAATTAAAAATCTGTCGAAGAATTTAGATGAAATTTTTTTTTTAATTTTTTATCATGATTTTTGTTGAGTATTTTTTGAGTATTTACCAAATTTTCCTTGACATTGCCCGGATTGTTGGTCATTAATTCTGAAATCAATCGCCCGGATTTCGTCAGGATTTTAAATAAAATTGCCCAGATTTTTCCGACCAGGATACATGTTGAAAAAAATTTGGCAACCTTATTCAACGAACCATTTTTAGATAGTTTCTAGCATTCTGGAAGGTTATAATAGGGTTTATTGTTCATCAAAAATTCATCATTTAAACGACGTTGAATTTGATTCAGAAAATTACAGGCTGGTATACAAAAACTCCGATTTTTTTAGTAAACCTCTCTTTTTCCAGTCTCAATTCCGTTCAACAGCAATATAGTGCTGCTATTTACGACTTGAAATTGGAAAACAGTGTTTTACTGATAAAAAAAAATCGAATGGAAAGCTGGTTTTGGATTCAAATTCAGCCAAAGAATCTATGTTTCATCGTTTTACGTCATGTTATTGTAGAAATTTAGCAGTTAAATAAAGGTTCATAGCTCACATGTCAAATTCGTGAATGCCAGAAAAAACCTCTTAAAAATTCTAAATCTCAATCTGTGAAATTCTAAAAGTTGTCAAACAAATGCAATTATGTATGTAAATTTTTCGTAGAATTACTATTACCGTAAGACGGGGTAACATTGATCAACATGAAATTTTTCCACATAATCATCGATAACTCGATAACATCGATCTAAATTCAAAATATCTCAAAACTTTTTTCTACGTTCAAAAACAAATAGGGGAGAGTGGGGTAACGTGGGCCATGAAGAAACGTGATGATAAAAATGATAAAAATCTGAATCCAACTGTCATCGTCGTCGCTTTGCCTAAGCACATTTTTCTATATGTTGTTGACTTTAATACGCTTCATATGCTTCTTTTATTTATCATTTTATCAAACTTAAAAAAAAAAAAAAAAAATTAACAACATAGTGAAACAAACACCCGCTAAATGCATCGATAAGGAACCCAAAGTTCATAACAAAAATATGCCACATTTTATGAGGTATCTTGTGCCGCCTATATTTTTAAACAAAAATTCAGTCCCTGAAAACGAATGAAGTGTTGTGAAAAATATTTTATCCTATATAAGGAATTTTGCTGAAACGTTCGCAAGCCAGGTTTTCGAAACTATTCGATTATACACAACTCTCTTTATAATTTTATCATCTGAAATTATTTTAAAACAACGAAATGAACTGTGAAATTATAGTTTTGGGTCAACTCATAAACTTTGTATTTTGTTTGGTCAATTTGGATTTGGATTCCCCACTATTTTTCAAAATCCAAAAAAATATTGATTTTTTTTAAACAGTCACTTGGGGAAAACAATTTATTAAAAATTAAAAAAATCCCTTATGATACGTTATAAATGTAAAAAACCATACCGTATATTTTTTTTTTCATTTCATCTTTTATAATAAGGAAGTTATGGAGCATAGTATAAAAGTGGCCCTAGATTCTCCACTCACCCATAAGTTGAGTTTCAAATTGGAAAAAGCTTGGTTTGTTTTTGAAAATTTCAAATATAAGTAAAAATGAAATTTCAAAATCTTGAAAAATCTATTTTTTCGAAGGCTCACAAACATACATCCTTCCTGATGAAATCAAAGCGTTTAGAAGCAGCACACGGTGTTTTAAATCCCCATATAGCTGGAAAAAAGGCAATTTTTCAAGTCAGAGACAACCAATTTTTTATGTTGAAAACGAATCTCCAATATTCAAGGGACGTTATGATATAATAAGATATTTTCTAGGACTTTTTATACACCTTCCATGAAACAAAGAAAGAACGACAACTGAAACACAAAAATAAAAAATAGGATTTTTTATTGTTTAGTCCAAACAATTAAAAAAGGCATTATATATTTTTAAAAAAAATCATAAATGTCTGTACCGAAGTGATAAATTATAATCGATTTTACAGTTTTTAGATGAAAAACATCCTCAATATCATGAACTGATCATGTTTCGCTCGATTGAGAACCCATAATTTGAGGATAATATTTTTCGATTAACTCTATTTATTTTTTGGAAGCAAAAATATAGCTTGCGCTGCCGATCGCCATGGTAAATTATATACCTTTGGATAGGCGATAGTCTCATCAAAATCATATATTAAAACCGGCTGCTAGCAGCGCATACTTAATTTTAATATAAATATTCATAAATAATAGAAAAAATATTAAATTTTCCAGTATAAAGCTAAAACCCCATTTGACAATTATAGAGAAAATAGCAAACTTTGAAAAAAATAATCAAATTCATATTTTTTTCAACTTTCCGCCAATAATCTATAACAAAAAAGCTTTTTAATAGTTTTTTTCCATTTTTTTTTTCGAACCACTGGCAGCACGTAGATTTTTGTGAAAGTTCAACTTTTTTCCTTAGTAAGTAAGTGTATATAGTTTTTGTGAATTTTGTTTTGTATTTTGAGGTGAATTTTTGATATTTAAAACACCGGGACATTTTCCAAGAGCAAGCCAGTCCAAGACAGAAGGCTAGAAATCCTATCGAATGGTAAGGTTTGAAGGAAAAAATTAAAGTACGAGGAGTAGTGCGAGGGCCTAGGGCAGTGGTCGGCAACCTTTTGGGCTAGAAGAGCCAAAAACTTCAAATTTTTCAAAAATTCAGAGTTTGAAAGAGACGCATTGAACATTTATTTTATCTGTTTTCAATTTAAAAAATCAAAGAATATTATTCCTAAATGGACATATGTTTTACGAAAATAACTATAAACCTATCAGCATTTTTTTCTAACTCTTGGATTTTGTGTTTAAATCTGCTTCCTATTACTATTAAGTACATGAATTTGCTTCTGGATCTTCATCTGTTCTAACATGGTTTAGTTGTATATCAATTTTAACTCGTTGGCAAATAAGTTTAAAATCTCTATTAAGCTGAAATTAGCACTTTGCATTATATTAAAGTTAAAGATTGGAACACATTTACAAAAACAGAATATTTATAATTTTGTCGGCAAAGAAAAGCTTTTAAAATTACAAAGTAAAGGGAAATAAATTTTGTTAAAACTAAAAAGCATTTTTAAGACATCCCTCAGATTTATCCAATCCTTTCCAAAATCAAGAATTTCTAGGTAAAATTCAACTAAAACTAAAACTGCTAAACTCTTAATAAGAAATAAAAAAAAATCCGTTGATAAAACTTCGCTCAAAATGTGTGTGCTTTTGGTAAAAATTTTGACGCGTGCAAAAAATTTTTTCCAAAAGCACACAAATTTTGAGCGAAGTTTTAGTAACGGACATATTTTTTTTCATTTTCGATTAAGAGTTTAGCAATTTGAGTTTACATTTTAAATACGCTCAAAGACTCAAAGCTTTAAATTTTTTTTCAATACATACAATTCAATTTTTTTTTAAAGCGCTTGGAGGTAAGAAGGTTAGTAAAGTTATTGATAACAAATATTTAGCCTGTGATTAAATTTTATAACAGATTTTCAGATTTAGAAATTCAATCTCAATGCTGATTCATGTTTGAAAAGCTGTCAAACTTTGTAATTCTAAATTCTTAGTTCTGGAATTTTGTATTTGAATTTCATGTTTCTATTTACTTTTTAATCCGTTATCTGTTGAGTAAGCTTTTCAGATTTTTTTTGACCGTATTCAGGCTGGCAATTTCGGGCATTAGGATTTAAAATTTTAAACTTAAACCCAGGTAATAACCGGGGAAATCCAGACAAAGTCTAGGTAAAGTTGCAAGCGAATTTATTACGCTGAAACAAGTTGAAAATTTGGAATTTCGTAACTATTGTGAAGAATCCTAGAAAAAAAAAAAACTGGCCCTTTTTCCTCGATATCCGGGAAAACGGACCGGAACTGGCATCTTTCAATTTTTTCATTGAAAATCTGGGCAATCCCTGGGTAAACCGTGCAAACTGGAATGAGGTATCAATATAAATTATTATTTTCGATTCATGTAAATATGCAGGATTAAAGTGGTTTTTCCAATATTTGTATGTTTTTATGCTTCAAAGTTGTAGGTAAATATCTTTCAAAATGATTGATTAATTCTAATAAGATTTGGAAATTTGAACTGAATAATTTTCATAAAGGGTAAAAAAGTGATTACAAGATCTTAAAATATAAAATTTTAAAAGGGTTTTGTTGTTTGATAACTAAACAGAGGCTGCCTTTTTTGTAACGATAAACGTTAGATTAATTTGGTTTAAGTTTTGTTGTTTTAAAACAACAGATATGCTTTGCATTAACGGTTAATGATAAATCAAAAAAAAAATGTAAAATTAAACTTCAAAAAATGTTTTTTTTTCCATTTTGTCCTTTCCGCTTGTTCCTACAGCGAATGTTATTTTAACCCTCATCCGCATTAGATTTCATTACCCTAATCAGCACTTGTGGTGTCAATTTGACACCATAAGCTCAAATCGTTATAACTTTTGGCGTGTTAGACCGATTTAAACAAAACTTACATCAAAAGAAACCTTGTAATGTCAGTAAAATATGTTTAGAACATTATATACAGCTAAAGTTACAAGTTTTCTCATTATTCAGCATGAAAGAAAAAAAATCCGAAAAAACATGCCTCACGAAAACTGCTGTAGTTCATATGTTACACGTCCAAAAAAATATTTGCCTTATGCATATGAAAGCTGAAGTTAATGCCTACATCATGGAGACAAGAAATATTTTTTTAATTTTTTTTTAATGAAATGGTCACAAAAAGTTTAAAAAAGTGGTCTAAAAAACCTACTTTTCATTCGATTGCAAGTAAATACTATTTGAGCGATGGTAGAGTTTTGAAAAAAATACGACTACAAAATGTATTAAAATTCCAACATTTTGCTGTCTTTAGATTTTTGATGCAACAAAAATTTAATTAACTGGAATTTTTCAAAGTTCACTACTATGCGCGATTTTTTTACAAGTTGAAATTTCATCTGTTTTTGTGGTCCACTGTCAGGTTGTACCCAGATTATCAGTGCTTTTACTTTGTTTGGACCAATCAAGAGTATATTCATTGGAAAGCACATTTAATCTAAATTCTAGTGAGGTGCTACAATTCACGCTGTGAGATTTCACAAAAATATGAAAATTATAAACGGAAAATCATTCCTGAATTTCTAGAACTACAAGCACCGCGTCCAGCAAATCGTGTTTGTTTGCTTTCCGAGTAGGTACGGTGGGTGGTGATTCGGGCAGAGAGCGAAGCCGACAGACGAAATAATGATGCGTGTCGTGACTAGCAAACGAGAACTACATAGGTACTGTCAATAGAAAATTTCCAACCGCGAAACGTACGACACGCATCATTACTTCGTCTGTCGGCTTCGCTCTCTGCCCGAATCACCACCCACCGTACCTACTCGGAGAGCAAACAAACACGTTTTGCTGGACAAGCTGCTTGTAGTTCTATAAATTCAGGAATGATTTTACGTTTATAATTTTCATATTTTTGTGAAATCTCACAGCGTGAATTGTAGCACCTCACTAGAATTTAGATTAAATGTGCTTTCCAATGAATATACTCTTGATTGGTCCAAACAAAGTAAAAGCACTGATAATCTGGGTACAACCTGACAGTGGACCACAAAAACAGATGAAATTTCAATTTGTAAAAAAATCGCGCAAAGTAGTGAACTTTGAAAAATTCCAGTTAATTAAATTTTTGTTGCTTCAAAAATCTAAAGACAGCAAAATTTTGGAATTTTAATACATTTTGTAGTCATATTTTTTTCAAAACTCTACCATCGCTCAAACAGTATTTACTAGAAATCGAATGAAAAGTAGGTTTTTTAGACCACTTTTTTAAACTTTTTGTGACCATTTCATTAAAAAAAAAATTAAAAAAATATTTCTTGTCTCCATGATGTAGGCATTAACTTCAGCTTTCATATGCATAAGGCAAATATTTTTTTGGACGTGTAACATATGAACTACAGCAGTTTTCGTGAGGCATGTTTTTTCGGATTTTTTTTCTTTCATGCTGAATAACGAGAAAACTAGTAACTTTAGCTGTATATAATGTTCTAAACATATTTTACTGACATTACAAGGTTTCTATTGATATAAGTTTTATATGAAGTTCATAATAATTCAAACGACTTAAATAGATTTTACTTTTGTGGTGTCAAAATGACACCAAAAGTCGGAAAAGGGAGTTTTTTTGTCCAGGCTTCCAGGGTTCGTCCATAAAAATAGTAAAGATGCAATATTGAAGAACTTTTGAATTCATTTAGGGTCCCCGAAGAAATTTTTGTATTTTGAAGCTTCTGAAAGAAGTTACAAGCCTTCAAACTTGCAATGGTGTCAAAATGACACCCTAATGCGGATGAGGGTTAAAATTAACATCTGGACCTTCGAAAATCCGTGTGCCAGGTCACAAGACTTAATTCACGATTTAATAAATATTTTTTCAAAATTTTGAGTAATATTAGCTCAGTGAACTAAAGAGCCGCAGCTTTACATCGAAAGAGCCGCATGCGGCTCGCGAGCCGCAGGTTGCCGACCTATGGCCTAGGGAATTGAATGAAGGCAAAATTACATTTTTTTTTGTAGTTAGAATTTTATAAGTAATGCTAATAAATTTAGCCCCTTAATTAATGCAGCATCATTGTCCATCCTTCGATTTTATTTGTTGTTTTGCCTTAACACATTGGGGACCATGACGTTGTTTTTTTTTGGACCGCGAAGAAAACTAAACCAAGAAACACTGGAATTCAGCATTGTGTATCTCATAATTCACTGAACCAAAAGTTACAAATTTAGTATCTTTAAGCCACCAAAAGTGTGGGGTTCAGTTTTGTAGAATTTCATGATTAATTTCATATCATTCGAGTTTATTTTTTGAACTGCCTTAATTATTGATAAACTAGCATTTGTAAATATTATGACGGTATTTTCTATCCTTTATGACCAAGAAAACTCGTTGAAACCGTCAAAAAAGAGACTGATCAATGTTATCCCAAAGCATCAAATTCTAGACAAAGACGAAATCGATTTTAAAATCAAATTTAAAGTATCCAGTCGAAAAAAATTTCTGCAACCATGTTTTACGTTCATAGGAGTCCAGTACTGGTTTGAAAAAAAAACCAAACATGCCACATTCCCCTTAACAGAAAAAATAATCGAAAAATATCGAAAAACTAATCAATCTTACCCCGGAGTACGATACCTTTGATTTTCAATTGAATTAGGATAAAAACCACCACAGTTTTTTTTTAAAGGTCAATATTTTACATCAATGGTATTAATACGTTAATACCTTAAGTTCATTGAGTTTATGAATTCAGAAAATGCTTCCATGCCTTATTTTCAAAGCGTTTTACTCTCAAAATGCATAAATATGTTGTTATGTTGTTTTGTCAGCCATATCATCAACGGCTACACAGGTGAATCTAACCCAAAAGGCGCTAATAGAAACACTTTCCTCTATAAGTTTTTCAGGTTTTGAATCTTATTTGTCTTATTTCAACCAAAGTTTTTTTTTTAACAGGATTTGATTTTATGTCCCGAAATTTCAAATGTCAACTGCTAATTTAGCCTTTCTGAAATATTACACGAGAACTAGTTCATGTCATGATAACATTAAAACCTTAATCGTGTATTACACATGTATGCAAAGTAATAGGCAAAGGAAAGCTGCGTGCCAATATCAATGAATGATATTTTTTTCATATTGTAAATTAACCCCATGAAGATGAAAAAGGTAATACAAATCTGGCCGGTACTCACCATATTGAGCGCATCGTCATCCGTAACACCCATGCTCCGCGTTAACTCCAGATACGTCGAAGTAATTGGCCTAGCATCGTCTTCGCTAGCAGCGCTTGCCGGCTGTTGCCGATTCATCCTATTCCGCGGATCCTTTTGCAATCTCATGCCACCCGCCGAAGAGCTGACAACTTCGGCTTCGCCGTCTTCTTGTTCGCTTTCATCATCGAACTTATCGTCTTCTAGATTATTATTCAGTCTCACTTTTTCATTCTCACTTGCTGCTGCTGCTGCTGCTGTTTCCTCAACCGTCGAAAGGAAGGGTGGCGCTCCAGGAAAAACTTTTTCCTCGTCTTCATCCTCCGAGGACGAGGATGAGGATGATGACGAAGAAGAATCTTCAGTGTCGTCCCCTAACCCAGCACTTTCTTCTCGTTGCCCCCGGTCGGGGGTACAACTTTCTTCTATAGTAACACTTTTAGGCACTCTTAAAGAATTTCGACCGGATGCTTTATCGGAGTCAGGCGTTCCGGTAAGATCCACTACCGTCACCACCGATTGTTCCTCGCCGGGAGTCTTCGTCATCGAGTGTGTATCACTTCCCCCTACCCCCACCTCAACAACATCCCGACGCTGCTCGCTCAATGGCAGTTTGACGTCGGCGTCGTCGTCGTTGGCATTCCGGCGAACATTATCGTAAAACGTTTTCAACAACTGGTAGTACGTTGAGTTATCATCAGCACTCGAGGCTACTCCAAGCGCACGTTCCTCGCCTTGCGTTTTGCAGTAATCCATCAACTTCGAGTAAATCTCGTCACAATTAGTTAAACTATTAAAACTTGAACTTGTGGGGTAACTTTTGCTACCGTTGCTATTACTAGTACTACTAACACTTGAGGTAACACCTTGCGAGGGCACAGGAATCGTTGCCGTCGTCGTCTTTGGCACGGTATCGGCTTCCTTCTTTCGATGTGATTCGAAGGATTCGTTGAATTTGCTGCTCTGCGGGCTGCATGATTGGTTCGATTCGTTCAACCTCAGATGCGGTGTCTGGGGACGAAGTGCCCGGGAGCACTGACCACAAAGCGATAGGAACTTGGTCACGGCTTCCCGGGGCAGAAAGGCGTACGTTTCTGTAATCTGTCAGTTTAGAAATTAAAAAAAAAAAAACAATAGTTTCCCTTATTTATGATGTAATTCCCGATACTCACCGTCCGATAGGTTCGCTTCTGTCCGGCATGCCGGCTAGAGCGACTTCCCAGAGACACGTGTACCCCGTAGATGATATTGAAGAAATTTTCCACCACCGCTACCTTTTTGTAGGGTTGGGTATCAGTCTCCTAAACAAAGAAAAAATGGATCAAACAACTTCAATCATCATCATCATCAGATTTGTCTTTTAACGTACTGTTGTGTTCGGCGCGAACAGGAGACACCCATCGTTTTCTTCCTGGTTTTGGAACACTGAGATATCCTGAAAACCTTTTGGCTGGAATGTAGTGAAACCTGTGAAAAAGAATTTAGAAAATCATTAAAATCATGTTTTATTTTGGGTTTCCAAAGTAAACAATTTCGTAAATTTATGATGAAATGAGAGGTGAATGTTGAAATTATGCCGGTTACTTTTTCTGTGGCAAAACAGTATGGCGAAAGTACCAAAATGCATGCGAAAATATCAAGCTCATCATTAATTTTCCTTAGCTTTTTAAAGTGAATCCAAAATTATTAATTTGATTACATCAATTCAAAATATAGATACAGATTTTTTTGTCTTCATACCAAAAGACTCGAATTCTGCTATTTGCTTATATTGTAATTGTAATTGTAATTGTAATTGTGATTTTTATTCACGGGAACCTTCAAGTTACAAAATAACTTAGTGACTAGGTCAAGGAAGACACTTTAATGGAATGGAAAAATAAAATAAAATTATCTCCTGTCTAGTGCCCTCTTGAATGAGGCCATGGTGGTCGTCGCCTTAGTCGAGAGTGGGATGTGGTTCCAATAAGATGCTCCATAGATTAGTGTACTTCTCTTCATTGTTGTACTGTGACGAGGAATGATGAAGCACTTAGAGCGATCTTGCCGGGTATGTTGCAGATGGTCCAGTATATATGGCGGGTGCAGTTGGTAGTAGGCATTCCGCATAAAACAGCCGATTCGTTGAAGATAGTGTTCAGGAAGATCGTGACCCAGGGTGGTGTTCCGGACGTTCACTGTGGTGTCTCTACGTCGTAAGTTGTAAATAAATCGAACCGCTCGCGCTGACTTGAAACAGCGGTGAAGTTGTTCTTTAAGTTGGCCCGACAATCCAGGAAAGTATACTACGTCGCAATATGAGAAGAGAGGCATAACTATTGCATGAATAAGCTTCAGTCGTGTGGCGGTAGGTAGTAGCGTTTTACAGTTGCGAAAGGTTCGAAGTGTGCAGTAAACTCTGGATACAACTGAGTTTACTTGTTTCTTCCAGTTGAGGTTTTCATCCATCAGGAGCCCGAAGTTTTTCACGTGCTTTTCCAGGGTGATATTTACGCCACAAAACAAGATGTTGTTTGCAGGAGTTACGGAACCGGACTTCGAGAATATTATTGCTTGCGTCTTCTTGGGGTTAGGCTTAAGAAAATTTTGTGTGCTCCATCTCTCTATAGCATGAAGATCGGCGTTGATTTCGTCAATCAGACGATTGACCTCTGACACCGGACCAGATGTATAAATTTGAAGGTCGTCGGCATAAAGGTGATAGTCGCATTTGAGGCAGACTGTTGATATAAAGCGCAAAAGGAGAGCACTTAAGCACGATCCTTGGGGAGTGCCATCGGTCGATGACCTTTCGGATGAAGTTGTTTGTCCGCATTTCACTTTTTGTACTCTGCTTGTGAAGAATGATTTGACCAGGTTTCCAGCTTCGGGAGAGAATCCAAACTCAGAACGAAGCTTAGCATTCAAGAGTGGAAGTTTGACACTGTTGAAGGCCAGGGAAAAATCGATGAGGACCATTACCGTGCATCGATTTCCGTCTAGATTTGAGACGATGTCGTGGGTGACTTTTACAAGTGCTGTTGTGGTACTGTGGTGTTTTCTGTATCCTGACTGGCAACGTGCCATCACAGCAGGGTTGCATCCATCGAGATAGTCTGCGATTTGGTCCAGCAGGATTTTTTCCAAGACTTTGGACACAGCCAGTAACACGCTAATAGGCCGGAAGTATTTTGGGTCGGCTGGGTGAGTCGTTTTCAGAATGGGGGTCACAATTGCATTTTTCCATACTGTTGGAAAATGTTCACTGTCAATGATCGCATTGAATACATGACAAAGCTACGGTAGTACAAAAGGGCAGAGCATTTTTATGAAGTTTATGGGGATTTCGTCACTTCCAACAGCATTAGATTGAATTTCGAAGATTTTTCTAGAAATCGTAGTAACATCGGTATGCCTGAACTTCATGGTATTGGTAAACGGAGACGCCTGACTGTTTAGCAGGTAGATCAGCAGAAAGATGACGATTTGCGAATCTACGTTTGGCTTGATGGACCAGCGTGTTAGCCCTGTTCCGAGTTCTTTTGTACTCCATCCACTGTGCGTCACCTCGTGATCTATTGTGGTTACGTATTTTACATATATAGGCTAGATTACGAAGAGTAACAGCGCGTTCAACTTCTCGCGTCAACCAAGGATCACGCTTGTCTCTCACAACGATTTGGTGCTCTGGTCATGCCGTACGAGTAGAGAGCGCAGCAGTTCCGTTGTCATTTCGGCTTTGGTTTGGCTAGATTCAGAATCGAATAAGACTTGAAGATTGAGCTCTTGGTAATCAGCATGCAAGGAGTATAGTAGACTGAGTCGATTTGGGGTCATTTTTTAATTTCTCAAACCCTGGGGTCCTCAATGCTTCGTTTTGGTTCAAAACTTATCCATGATTTTTGCAGAATTTTTAAGTAACGTTTACATGAGTAAATTTTAGCTTTAAGGTTTGTATGGGAAAGTTGAAAATTTTGTACTGAAAAATCATCATCATTTTTGTTTCTTCTGTGGAACCAAGCCTGCTTACGGTTTTGTGCCAATTTAAAAATTCTTTTAAGGAGATTTTCCGGTAAACAAGTTTGTCTAAGATCGTAACTTCGTATCTTATTAGTCAAAAATAATAGCTGTTTAACAGGGGTACGTCTTTTGGCTGTGATAAACAATAAATTCAATTGACATCACTGCTGGGTGCCTAGCGAGGTACCTACTACATAACTACTTTTCACGTAATACTTTTAAACTAAGGTTGCCAGATTTCCCGGTTTTATTTGGGTTTGCTAGGATATTTAATTGAAAATTAGGGAACAGTTTGACCCGACCTGATTGCCAAGTTTTCATTGAAAAATGCCCGGGGTTTGCCCGGATTAATTCATTAATGTTTGGCAAATCAAATAAAAAACAAATTGTGTTGTTATTTTGTTTATCTATGCCTCCAAAACGAAATTTTTAAAGCCGGTTTCATAAAAATAATCACGAAAGATTTTTAGGAAGCCCAAAATACGATTTAAAATGTGTCAATAAGCTTTGATGAAATTTTTATTCTTGATTTTTGTAGAGTTTTTTCTAGGATTTGACAAAATTTGCCCGGATTTTTGGTCGTCAGTTTTGAAATCAAATGCCTGGATTTCACCAGGTTTTTATATAAAATTGGCCTGATTTTTCCGGCCTGGATACGTGCTGGAAAAATTCTGGCAACCTTATTTTAAACGTTCGATTTTGTCAACTTTGTAACAATGTTCAAATTTTACTTTACTATTTTAAAAAAACGAATGCCGCAAGGATGGCTAATGCCATATTCGTTCTCATCCTGGTGGTGCACCGGTAGTGCACCAAGTGCTGTCAAAACGTTTTTTTATATGATGATGACAGCAGCTGGTGCACAACCATCTTTTCACCAGATGGAAACGAATATGGCATAATGTCGTAGATTAATAAAACTTTATGATTTTTTTCGATAATCTTGATGAAATTGAAATGCAAAGGAAGATATTTCAGATATTCTAAAAAATGTAAAAAAAACGATTGTATTACATATATTGAATGTCTGAAGATCAAAACTTATGATTAAGTTGAGATGAACATACGGTTACAAATGCAAATAAGTTTTACAGAGGGGAACATCCATGCATGGCAAAAATCCTCAGATCGGCTTGTCCAGTGAAAGAGAATGCATTTTTTTACATCTGCTCCCCCCAAGCTTTGCGGAGAGAGATAAATCGCACTATAAACAAGATTGAGATTGTCAACACTTAAGAATAAGCGAGAGCATTCACATCTACTGATGAAGAGAATTCCTTTTTCAGAAAAATCCAGAGCGCATTGTATAAAGGAGAAGTCTGAGAGCTAACACAGTTTTTTTGGGACGTTTACGAGGAAAGACGCTGACCTCCGAACGCTACCTTATGAGGTTCAAGGTGTCCTGATTTTTCAGGATTCGTACTGATTTTCGAGAGACCGTCCTAATTTTTCAAAAACTCTTAAATTGTCCTGATTTTTTTTGAAAATAATCTGTAATCTGTAAATTAATAGTTAAACCAATTTAGCCGGTAGTAATCTTCAGTTCATGCGATATTTAATTTGTGTTTTTCGGTAATAACTGCTGGTCAGCCAAGAAGCTGCTCAATTCTGTTGCATAAATTCAGGCGTTCACAGCACCTGTGTTTCGCCATTATTAATGCAATTTACTCAGAGCTGCATATAATATTCATAAATCTAGTGGTGTGCTAAAAATCCTGTTTTTTATTTCTTCGCGATGTCCTCATTTTTTTTGACAATACCACCTGGGACCTCTGGCTACCTTTGACAGTTAATTTTTAAAGAAAACATTCAAAACAACAGTGGGCATGATTGCCACAGGTACAGATTTATCTAAAAAAGCACAGATTTTGGCACAGATTTTTTGGATTTGGATGAGATTAGTTGTGATTCCATCATTTGTAAAAAAAAAAATAGACTACAAAATACGTTTTGATGAAGGAAATGAAATCAAAATAGATTGAACATTTTATTAAGAAAATACAGTATTCAGATTTATGTGAAGGAGGTCAATTAACTTACAGTTATTTTCATTGATTTTAATTGAAAATATGGCTTCTGAAATTTTGAGAGCACAGAAATGATATAAACAGCCAAACAAAATAAAAAAAAAAACAGATATTTTTTTAACATTTTCCACTGAGACTTTTTTGGTTGTTGGTACACATTTCGGTGCAGATTTTTGACTAATTTTTTACAATCAGAGTGAAAATTTGAACGTGGCAACGCTGGCAGCAAGGAAGAAATTGCTGTTATTTTCTTGTATGTTATTTTATTTTTTATTTACATAGTATTCCGTCTCACGACATAACTTGACGAACATAATTCCTAAAATTCACTCGGTCCATGGCAACCGTTCAACAATTCCTCGGGGACCCCACGTTCGCCAGATCACGCTCCACTTGGTCTAACCACCTCGCTCGTTGCGCCCCCGCTCGTCTTGTTCCTACCGGATTTGTAGCGAACCCCTGTTTTGCAGGACAGTCGTCCGGCATTCTCGCAACATGTCCCGCCCAGCGTATCCGGCCAGCTTTCACCACCTTCTGGATACTGGGTTCGCCGTAGAGTCGCACGAGCTCGTGGTTCATCCTTCGCCTCCACACTCCGTTCTCCTGTACGCCGCCAAAAATGGTTCTTAACACTCGTCGCTCGAATACCCCGAGTGTACGCAGGTCCTCCTCGAGCAATATCCATGTCTCGTGCCCGTAGAGAACAACCGGTATAATGAGCGTCATAAACAGGTTACACTTCGTGCGAGGGCTAAGCCTTCTCGACCGCAGTTGCTTGTGGAGTCCATAGTAGGCACGACTTCCGCTGATAATTCGCCTCCGGATCTCACGGCTGGTGTCATTGTCTGCGGTCACCGGATCCGCAGGCCAGCATGTACTTCGTCTTGGACGTATTAATCATCAACCCAATCCTTCCTGCTTCGCGTTTCAGTTTGCGGTGGATGTCTTCCACCGCCGCAGATGATCTGCCGACTATATCAATGTCATCGGCAAAGCAGATAAGTTGACTGGATCTGTTGAAAATCGTGCCCCGCATTTCGCCCACCGCTCGTCGAATAACACCTTCTAGCGCCACGATGAACATCATGCAGGATAGACCATCACCTTGTCGAAGCACCCTGCGCGATTCGAATGAACTCGACAATTCACCCGAGATCCGCACACAGCACTGCGTTCCATCCATCGTCGCCTTGATTAGTCTGATCAGCTTCCCGGAAAAGCCGTTCTCGTCCATGATTTTCCATAGCTCGTTACGGTCGATCGTGTCGTATGCGGCTTTGAAGTCGATGAATAGATGGTGCGTAGGGACTTGGTTTTCCCGCAATTTTTGGAGGATTTGCCGTAATGTGAATATCTGGTCCGTCGTAGACCGTCCCTCCATTAAACCGGCCTGATGACTTCCCACGAATCTGTTTGCTTGTGGCGTTAGGCGGCGGAGTAGGATTCGGGACAACACTTTGTAGGCGGCATTGAGGACAGTGATCGCTCGGTAGTTCTCACAGTCCAATGTTTCGCCCTTCTTGTAGATGGGGCATATTACCCCCTCCTTCCACTCCTCCGGTAGCTGTTCTATGTCCCAGATCCGGACTATCAACCGGTGTAGGCAATTGGCCAACCTGTCCGGGCCCATTTTGATGAGTTCAGCTGCGATACCATCCTTCCCAGCCGACTTGTTTCTGTTCAGCTGGCGAATGGCTTCCTTAACTTCACTCATCGTTGGGAGTGGCTTGCACTACCATAGGATTCACAAAGTTGATATCTTATTTTGGTTGGATTTGGAAGGAGGACAATTTACTACACTTGTCATAACCTCGATTTCATAAAAAAAAAACTTTTGAGATTTGAAGAACAGGCTTCAGAAGATATGAATCATCCAAAAAAATCCATGATTTGGAAAAGGGATGAATCAATTCGATGAACTTTTTCAATGGGCATACAAAAAAAGTTGACAGAGCGTCACAAAATTGTGTACATGTGAACACCTCATTTCCTTACATGCATTCAAAAGTGATTTACAAAACAAAGTGTTGCATTTTTTCGAATATACTTTTTACTTTAGGTTACCCAGAAATTTTAAGTTTATAACTTTAAAAAATTAGTGAATTTATTTTTGCTCAGCATACTTAAGAAAATGTTGTTGAAACTGATGGCCAACAGAGAGAAAAACTGTAAATCAAAAAACTTGTTATTGCTTTAAACATCCCACTTATACCAATAATCTCAATTTAACTGTGTTGAGTTATTTCAAAATTTCCTGACATTAAACTTTTTTTGTAACTAACATTTGAATACGAACAAACATAATTTTAGTTGGTTTATTGTCAATGATCGTTGATTGGCTATTTTGTCTTGGTTAGCTCTGGATGGTCTGTACGATTTGTTATTTAATATCAATTTTAATCTGTACTTAACCGACAAATGACGGTGAACTTACCTTTCGACTTGACCCAAAACCGAAACTTGGAGCTGTCCGGATTGTTCATCTCCAGTCCCTTCAGAGCCCGGATGATCCGCGTCTGCTTCTTCAGCGTGATGGTTTTCGTTTTTGCCCTATCGCCATACGTTTTGATCACCCACGGCTGGAAAATCTTCACCATCCAATCAGAACAATTTCCATTCGAATTAATCGAACCGATGAAGACAAAAACGTAAAGGAAACGGAAAGAGAAACACAAATTGTATAAGTGAATCAATCATAAATCACTACAACCGAATGGTCCAATACGAGTGCGTACAACCGCGAGGAAAACATCTCGTAAAACGTTTGCCACGAACAATAATGATAACGACAGGCCGGGCTTTTCCCATTCATGAAAAAGATGTGATGGGACGAGAGCAAATAACAGAAGAATAAAAAAAAACTTTGTGTATACGTAAATTCTCAAACGAAAGCAAAACCGGCGGGCGTCGCGCACTTGAACTGAATAATAAAAGTGGCGAGATATTTATATTTACTTCGAACATCTGATCACGTGTGTAGTCGTATTTCGGTCGTTTCCGCTGTGGCGAATCGTCGTTCTCGTCGTCATCGTCGTCGTTGTCCTTTTCAGTTGCATTCCCCCGGCCACTCAACCTGTTGCTTCCGGGGAGACCGACGACGCTACTTCTGCTTCCGGACACCATCTGTTCCCTGCCGCCAGTGGACGCCGTGGCCATTCTTCCGGCAGCGTAGTGGTGGTATTGTGAATGGAAATCAGCTGTTTGCATCGGCGAGTGGAAGCATTTTTCACTTCTTTTCCACTTGTTGTAGGGCTGTTCTTCCGCCGGGCCACTAACACCAGTACCAACTTCGACTCCCCCGACGCCTGAGTAAGGATTTTCCAAGGTTGGCACCGTCGTCGGTGGAAACATCGACGCCGTCGTCGTCATCGCTCTCATTTCCGTGGCTGTGTTGGTGGAACCGGTGCCGGAGGAATACTTTCGGTCCACGTTCGTCGCCCAGCCCTGGGATCTTACGGAAGCCAGCGAAGAGGACGACGATGAGCGGGAGGATAAAGACGATTCTTTCCGTTTTCGTTTCTGCTGCTGCCGACTGTTTGCGTGCGGAGAAAAATGCTCCAACACAGATTCACCCGGCACCATGGGGGAGGAATTTTTCTCCCCGTGAGTTGAAAAAGTCTCCATCGAGAGAGTTTTCCGCAACGTGGGACTGTTCCCGCCAAAAAAGTTTTGCATATGATGGCCATGCGTCTCCATCGGATTTCCACTGCTCCCTCCAATCCCCAGTGGAAACCCCAAATTTGCAAATCCACTCATCCGATCGGCCATCCTTACACAAATTTCCACCAAATCACGATAATACAGAAACAATCATATGCAACAACCAATTTTCAATAACACAAAATCTCACAAACTAATTTAAATTAATCAACCAACAAAAAAGTCCATTCAAACACAATAAATCAAAACGTAACAAACGATAGTGTAAATCAACAAAACTCCCGGGATCCTCCCGATGCAAACGCTAGCAATACATTCCGGTAACTGACCGAGATGGACCATCAAAAATTTCGATCCAGATCGAAAATCTTCCAACTACCTAGAAGAAAACCCGTTTTTCCAAAAAGCCAAAAAAATCAAGACACGACGAAAACCACCGCAAAAGAAAACCCCCGAAAATTCGGCTATATGTTGCTTCCGGAAATTGACCCCTTGCCTTGTGTAAGAAAAAGGAACACAAAACGGATCCGGCATCAAAACAACTTATCCTATCTCTCCCTCTCCAGCTCTTGGGCATTAAAACTCTCGCGAGCTTTTTCTCGTGTGCAGGAATTTTTCCCCTCCGGAAAGAGAGTGATTTTTCTTCTTTATTTGTGTTGGTGTTGTGAATGGTTGGCGGAAAAGAAAAGTGATATTTTCGGTTGTTTTTTTACAAAGCAAAGGAATCTAACTAGAGGAACACCGAAATTTGGCATTTTATATTACAACACTCGCTGGGCCAAATTTTACAAATTTAGTAACTTTGAATTAACAAAAATTATCTGTTAAATTTTGAAGAAATGAGTTTGATAACTAAATTAAGTCAAATCCCATTGCTTTTAAGAGTAGCTTATTCGTATAAGCGAAAATACGAGAATTCTCGTTTTTGGTTCGCAATGTGTCATTTAAGCTGTCGAAATTTGCTCGATTCGAAAATTTCCTTATTACGTGCGTACTTAGTGGATGCGTTCATTCTTTTTTTTTTAAAGTTTCATAAAAAAATATAAAGGTGCCTAATTTATTTAGTTCCATTTTTCAAATCATCATCCTTTTGTTAAAAAAAATTATTTTATTTTTAATATGATAAAAAAAATGTTGATGTAACTCCAAAAAGTTCTCTCCAGAATATGGAACGTATAAATTTTTGTGTGTTTTAATCTTAGCCTGAAACACTGAAATGTTAAACGAAAGGAAACACTAAACCAAGCGAGGAGCAACAACCTTGCATTCAACCTCCCCCCTCTTACCCGCACGTCAAAAAAAACCATCGGATAGGTTACTTTCCTTACTAAATTGTTTGAGGTGGTTTGAGAAATTACTGGTAATAAGAATTATAAATTTTCTTGATCACAACAATATTCTTTATAATCAAAAATGCGATTTTAGACCCGGGTCTGGCACACTTGTTGCAATGGTGGACTCTATAATCAAAGAAATCGATTCGACAAATATAGTTGGTGCATTATTTCTCGCAGTATTCGATAAGCTCGGTGTTCGACACAAAAGCGCTGAACCGCAAATCGCTAATTAGTCCGCTACCTTTTTGTTAGCGGTTTAATTTTACCGCTAAATTTTGATGAAGCTAGAGAATTAGAAAGCTTCGCTTATTTTTGGTTCCGCTAACTGAAGATCGCTAACTCTCATACTTTTGTTTAAAACTCACGAAAGATTACGTTTTGTCGTACAACTAATTGTCAAATTCTGTTAACAATTCATTTAGCCTTTGTTTCCAGTTCGAATGGTAACTGTTTTTTGTGTTTTCTGGTATTAAGTTTGAAAGTGTTGTTCACGAACAAGTTTATGAATTACTGACTTAAGTCTCGATACGAATTTGTGGCATTAATGAGTGTCACTGATGAAAATCTAATACATACAAAAATTAGCCCATGATGAAATCAGAAGAAAAAATTGGCAACCACACTCTTGTTCCATTAACTGTAAAACGCTTTAGAACTGCCTCAATTTCGGTGCAAATCTCATAAGTTTTGGAGCAATCCTTAAACAAGTTCTTGAAAATGTCGAGTTGAAAATTGTATAATGTGTAATGCTGTTGCTTTATTCGAGTTTGGGTCTAATCCGGCTGTTTGGATTTAGTTGCCCTTATGTTTATAGGGGAGAGGCGGGCTATATGCGCATATTAAGGGAAGCACTCATTTTCTCCCATATTCCAATAGATAGGAGTCTGAAAACTATATACACATGAGCGGACATCTGTTTTATATACGTTAGAGTAATTTTTCTGTTGAAATCTCTTACAGTTTTTGTGAAAATAATTTTATAATAAAAGAAGTCAAAATAGCCGATTTCCGAAACTGGCGGGCTAAATGCGCATATTTATGTTCTTAGCTAAATTTCATTAACACTTGCAATATTTTGATATTTTTTAATTGAAAATGGTAGAAACGGATGTCAAGCATGCGTCAAGGCTGAAAATTTGGTGAAATTTTTTACATCACTAGTTCTTTTGCATGAAACATAGTTAAGTATACCATATGGCTATATTTTATGGTAATATTTTGTTCATATCGTATTTTTATGGAATCAGTATGAAGTTCTTCTTTTTTCGCTGCAAGATCGTGATTTGAGCGTAGATTTAATGTTTAAATGATAAAAATCAAATTTTTTCATGCCATGTTTCAATAGCGTATTACCCTCAAATTGCACTGATTAGATACGTTGAATCTCCAGCCATATCGCCAATCGGCTGTATGCGCATATAACCCAACATGCGCATTTAGGAACACTTCCCCCTAAATGGATATTAGAATGTGTACCGTTAATCCTGATTTAACATGAAATTCAAAATTTATTGTTTTACGTTATTGTTGGTAAACAGTAAGAGATTAGCGTTTAGCGCTTTATGCTTGAAGCAATAACTTTTTCAGCACATTTAGCGGTTTCCATTAGCGATCGCTAATTTTGCATGCGTTAGCGATTTTATTAGCGGCGCTAATCTTTAAGTTAGCGATGCCGAACACTGGATACGCTAAACAACGAAATTTTGTTGGCTAAAATGTACAAATATGGGATAAAGGGATTAGCTAATACTTTAGTTCGAAGCTATGTATCTTGATAACCGAAATCAATTTGTCGTTATAGAAGGAACAGAAAGTGAAACTAAAAACATCTGGCGTGCCTCAAGGCAGCAATATAGGGGGAGGTCGATTCTTTTTCTTCTATACATCAATGATATAAGTAATCTTCCACTAATAGGGACAGCAAGGTTATTCGCTGATGATACAGCTCTTTTCTATACAGGGAAATCCCCAATCACAATTATCGATAATATAGACCATGACCTTAAATTGTTATCCATGTATTTTAATTGTAATCTTCTTTCATTAAATTAGAACAAAACTAAGTACCGTCAAACGGGGCATCATGCAACAGCGGGGTTCGATGCAACATTTATATAACACTACATTGAATCAATTTTTAATTAAATGTATTGTAATAAAGTTATCTTTTAATGATAACAAAATGATGATGACATAATTTCTTGCATCTTAAGCTAGTTGTCTTAAGTTTTTTATTTTAATGTAAAATTTGAAAAATCGAGCAATAAATGTACAAATTTTAACATTTTTTGATGCCGAAAAAAACTTTACCCAGTATGACGGATCGGCTTGATAAAATTACGTACAAACTTTTTACAGGTTTTCTTATGTTATACCAACATTGTTGGTGTAAAAATATTTTTCGAACAATCACCCAATTTTTTTAAATGAATATTTTTAAAATTCAGTTAGGTGTCTGGGGTTAAATGCAACAAAATGCAAATCAAAGAAATACCTTGTAAATCTCGTTTCCATGTGCTGGAATATGAATGTTTTGCATCACGCGTTTGTAAACATTTAAATTTCATTCATTCAAACATTTATTTTTATGATTTCAGCTTGTAGAATTTTTCGTAGTATTATTTAACCCCTAAATGTATGCAGCATCTTTATTTTCAGAAAAAATGTGAAAATTTGTTTTTACAGACCTAAAAACTACTGCAATTGGTGTTGTCATGCGTAATGGTCTTTAAGGCATCGCAAATATATTAAAAACTATGAATTTTCGTACGTGTTCATAAGCTTTTTCATTAAAAACAAAGTTTGTTGCAAGTTACCCCATTTTCTAAAGAGTGTGAAAATCGCATGTTTTTAGAAAATTAAAAATAACTGAGGAAACCAATAATTTTTAACTACGCCAATTTGATGCCCCAACATCCTTAAAACTTTTGATGCATAAAGGATACGATTAACTGTGAACATAAGTTTTTTAGAAGCCATTGAAGTTGAAAATTGTTGCATGTTGCCCCAGTTGACGGTACATGTTATTTCATTCTATTAGAAAAATTTTACCTCCCCACCGGGACCCACACCTGAACAAGTTTGTGATACTCAAGGTAAAGAACTATAAATATCTCGGGTTACATTCAGATGAAACTCTTTCTTGAAATCGTCACATACAAAATTTAGAGAAAAAAAATTTCCCTCCTCTGTGGTGTACTCTGGAGATTAAGAATCTTTGTACCTCAACATGTTCTGCTAAATTTTACTATGAATTCATTCACTCTTTGCTAAATTATCTTATAACAGTTTGGGGACGCGCATCACAATCAAATCTCCAAAAACTTCAAACCTCACAAAATCGGCGTTTGAAAAATATCTTCAAGCTTCCTTTGCTTTATCCAACTAGACTCATTTAGTCAACCACATCCCATAATATATTACCTCTAGTAGACATTTGTGACTTTCAAACTATAATATACGTCTTTGATAATTTACACTCAACAACGATCTTCAAAAATATTCATTTCTCGACTGCAGTAAAAACACATTATACTCGCCACTTAAATCAATTACAACGATGTTGATCATCAACTAGCTTAGGTCAGAAAAGAATCTCTTTCATTGGTCCAACAAAATATAATTCCCTACCTAACGAATTAAAAGAAACCATATTCAAAAACGTTCCATATTTAAAAACAAATTACTCCAAATATTCAAAACTAAATTAAGTCGTTAAAAAAAAGTCGAACAAAGTTATTCTTAAGTACCTATTTTTTAATTTTTGTAGCAATAAGTTATGTATAATCTTAGTGAAACATTTAAAATCTTATTAATTAGTTTTTCTAAATTTGTTTTGTTGTTGTTGTAAAGAACAGTAAAATGTCTTTTTAACATAGATCTATTCAAAGGAATTCTCTTTCCATTGAGATTCATGGTGCTAGTTAGTTTAATTAGTATCGTCACATTTCCCTACTTTAAATTATCTATTATTGCGTTCTCAGTATGAGTGAAATTTTGCTCGCGTCTAGCTTTGTAATTACTTTGCTGCTAGACATGCTGAAAACAGTAGCGTCCATCACCAGGGGGCTCAATCGAGCCTTTTGGTGGCTGCTACTTGTAAAAAAACGTGATCTGGTGATATCTCAAAAAAAAGTTGTCAAGAATCGACATTCTGGGTTTTCCGAAAAACGGCACTCGGTGGACTATGATTGTTCAAAGCTTACGCGTTTTTTCTATCAGCGAAAATATTCAATATCTCAAAAATGTGAATTATTCTTCAAATTTAATCAAGTGGTGAAGATTGATTTATAGGTAGTAATAAAGTGATTGCTGTTTGGAAAAGACTAACACCATTGTTAACTTCCCCCTCAAATAAGAGGAACTGTGCTTTCCGGTGGCCTGCCGCATATCGGCGACGCAGGTCTAGATCCGAAAAACGGCCAAGTTCCAAAGAGTCGATTCTTGGCCAAAAAATTTTCTTCGAGAAAACAACAGATCTCGACGTTTCATTTTTAAGTCATTTTGCATCAAAACTAAAATTTCGGTTTTCCCGATTCCTTTATGTGATTTTTGGAATCCTTAAGTCGATTTTGAACAGAAAAAAATCGAGATAACACCAGATATCGACGTTTTATGCATTTTTAAGCCATTTGGCCAAAAAATAAAATTTCGTTAGCTGACGGTGTTCGTTATAAGAGCACCACTTGGAATCGGGGCGCATACAATTTTCGATTTCTCCACGAGTACAAAATCGATAAGAACATGTTTTTGTAGGGGTTTTATTAAACTTTCAGGGCAAAATTAAAACACATTGTTTTGCTGTTTTGATAAATATTGTACTTTTCATCGAATACCTTCCAACAATTTCTGCGCATCAAACGTACCGGCCATTTTTTCCACCACTTTGCTATATAGATGATGTGTTGATGGATTTACCACCCTTTTTCAATTTAAGCTTGACTTTTGCCCAATATGTTTTCGATTGGACGAAACTGTGAGTAAAAGTAGTTTGGTGGATTAAACCTTTATTCAAAAACATCAATATCGTTTTAATGGTATCATTCCAAGATATCTCAGGGGTAGTGGCAGCTTACTAGATCGAGCCAGAACTTTTCGGGGCCTTCGTGTGACTGGGTAAACGCAAAACTATCTTCTGAAGACATTTCTCCTGGTAAACTTGTGCATTCATGGTTTTTCCAGTGATGAAAACTGTTGTCTTCTTTCAAAAGTCAAATTCACAATCGCCAAATATACAATTTGGCCCAATCAACAGTTTTATGTTTTTTTTTTCGATTTTAATATAAGTAAAGATAGTTTTAAGCATAGATTAAGATATCAGTCTGAATGATATTAAGTTGTCGAAGACCGTGAACAATAAAGGAAAATAAATAAATAATAATTTAATTTTTATTTTGTTTCGTTCGAAGTTCGAACGAAATCTTCAATTTTTCAATAACACGGTAACTCATTCAAATATATACAAATAGCTCACTGAAATAAGCAGCTATCGAATGAATAGAAGTTGATAAGCAGATACCTACGAATATGATGATTTAAAGACTATTCAATAGAAAAAGTATCGTTATTTCACGGCTAAAGTTTTTTACCTATAAGTTATACAAGTAAAAATTGAGCTATGTATTAAGGAAGGTAATCCAGAAAGATGGCATAGTTAATGCTCGAAAAAGTATGAAAAAGCTAAACCTTGGATTATGAATCTTAAATTGAAAATCTTTATTTATTCCGAATTTTGCATTTTAATCCCAATCCTAAATATGATTTTCAAAATCATGTTTTGAGACAGAGATTTAATTTAATTTTTTTTTTAAATTTTAAAAAAAAATCTGAGACGCTGCTTCTGCTTTTCACTGGAACCAAATTTTACAAAAAAAATCATTAAAAAATCAATTCACTACAGCCAACAAACCCCAGTTCCTGGTTTTTTTTTGATATTTTGATTTATTCCAATTTTATAGCAACCTAGTTTCGTGACGTCACAGCGCACCATTTTATTGAAACACGGTTTTCCGAAGCGTTGTGACGTTACGAAATTTTATTTTAAGTTAAATGTTAAATCACTGTTAAATATTGAAATTAACGCTTAGTTTACTCAAAAAGCTAAAAAACTTTGCAAATGTTGTGATTTGGTGATAAAATAGATCCACTTATTCTCAAAAAGTTGATAGCATTGCATCCAAAAAGGCCCATATAAGCGAATAACGTTTGCAACCCTGCGAACATCAATTTTATTTGAAATTTTATTTGTGTGATCACTTGAAATTATTCAAATAAAACTGCTCTAGCAAAATTCCTGCTTTAAATGTGTTTCAAAATAATATGAATAGTTTCTCGGAGAGGAAAAAAGAAATAATTACATACTTCAATTTTTTTCGTTTTATAGAAAGCTTGTTAATTGACACCACCTGCCCATGTTTTATATTGAAATTTTCATTATTTTTCCTTCTCAAGGGATTTGAAATGAATAATTTACTTTTAATAAATCAACTTAACGGGAAGGTCTTGATATGCTTTAGACCCATTCTAAGCGCCAAGCTACCAAACAAACGAATCATAGTTTTCAGAGGACGAATAACCAAGATGGTTGAAATGATCTTAAACAAATAAAAAACAAAAGATTATTTTCATGTTAAAATTATAATCCATTGAACACATAAATGATGTTCGTCTTATTACGTTCGTAGAATTAGGCAGTAATTTCTAGAATTTTCTTAGGGTAGGAATCTTGATAATAATAAATTTTAATTGAGGAAAACAGTTTTTTTGTGTTTTTTTTGTTTTTTTCATTTATTATATATGTACGAAAGACATATGATTTTTTTTGTTTAAATCTGTACTCCTTAAATATACTTAAAAAACCGGACCTTTATTTTCTTTTCGATAAAAGTGCCATTAAGTAACAGATGTTATGAGCAAGATTATTATCTTATAATCATTTAAATTCAGGGAATTATCTTTTAAGATTTTAATTTAAATCCCTACACTCAGCCGGAAAGGAAACGTTAAATTCACCAGGATTTTCACGTAGGTGCTCATTACGTGAATTTTTGCTTGATTTACGTGAAGCACTTAGTAGGTAATACAAAATCACTTGATCCTTACGTGAAATTCACATAGTTTTATGCTGTCAAATCAAATACACATTTTATTTACTTGAAAATCCAGTGATCCGCTAAGTATAAACAAATTTGTTGCATTCTATGTGAGGCCCTTGGAGCCAAAGGGGTATAAGTGACAAAATGGAAAAAAATCGAGATAACCATCTAGAACGAATCCTTGACTGTCAATCATCATATGCTATTTTAATCATAATTTTATTTCACTTTTTGTTATGTTTAGATCTCGTTGAAAAAATCGTGCTTACTGAAATTTCCTTTATGTTTGGAGCCAAAGGGGTATAAGTGCTGCACTTATACCCCTTTGCCTCCAAAGTCCATTAAACTGATGTACTTATACCCCTTTGCCACCAACCCTAACTTGATTTCATGAAAGTAATGTTTTTTCATCGGGACCAAAAAATTTTAAAATTAATGTAATTCACTTTTCTTTTGAATAGCTGATGATGTTTAAAAATTTACCATCAACTATGATTCATCTGATTGCATTTAGTGATAATTCTAGTAGAAAAAAAAATTAATATATTTAATTATTTTTTCTATTTCAATAACAAATTAGCGGATCACAAATTCCTGATTTCTGGATATATGAAGTGTGTCACGGATTAAAGGCTTATAAAGTACAAAAAAAATGTATTTGTACGAGATAATTGGGTTAATATTGAAGCGCCTATCGTTAATTTACTGTAAAAAACCAACACAGAGTGACCGCAAGTCCCATTCCAATACCCAATTGATTAGGCAAAGACGTACAAAACACGTGGTGATTGGAATTTAGTGGAAAATACCTTTCACGAATAATTATAAATTAATCTTGATGAAAAAACGTTGTTTGGAGAGATTTAGTAGAAGTTGCCAAGACCAGGTCGATCTTCAACCTTAAAATCTCTTAACCTACTGTACCAGAGTATATTTCTCATCAAAACAACAAAAAATATATTTATACGAAAACTAATTGACTCTTGTAGCAATGAATATTTATGGTTTCTTACCCATATCAATAAGATAAAAAAAAACCTGGATGTGAAAATTTGTTGGTGGCAAAGGGGTATAAGTGAATTTATTTGGTGGCAAAGGGGTATAAGTGCATGTGTTTGGAGCCAAAGGGGTATAAGTACCAAATTTAAAAAATATGTATCGCCTCAATAAACGTCAAATAAACGTTATTTTCTGGGAAAATGTTGTAAAATGCTTTGTTTTTATTTAGAAAAATCATTCACATGAAAAAAATTCATAAAAAATATCTATAGAATTTACTGGAACACAACGAAGTTCAAGTGCTTTTTTCTCGAAATCAGGTTTTATGCACTTATACCCCTTTGGCTCTAAGGGCCTCATGTGATGTTCACATATTTACTTCTGAATAGCTCATTCACGTTAAATCTATGTGAAAGGATTGATGACTCAATATGGCGCGGACCCAACACTTCGTCCAATCTGAAAAAGAAATTCTGTAGTGAAGGAGAAGCTGGTTTTTTGTAAGTAGTTAAAATTTTATTGTGTGTTCGTTATTCACGTATTTGCTATTTTCTGAGAACTCGGAATTGGAGCGCTAGGACATCCAGGTAACCAGTATGGAAGCAACCCAAATGCCATTTCAGCTACGGTTTTATGTGAAAAGTGAAAGTGAAGTGAAGTGTAAAAAGTTTCAAAAAGTGTATCGTGTGTTTGAAATAATAAAAAGTCCTGCAAAATCAACACATATTTTTAAAGATACTAAAAAAACACCCTAAGTAAATATTACAATGAAATCTACGTGAATCGCGTGTATCAGAACGATGCATGTTTGCTACCTGAAATTCACGTAAGTACCTCATGACTTTCATGGTGGCAAAAATTTATGTACATTTTCATTTAGCGTTCATGTGAAGAGTTCTTTCAGTGTGTGATTCTTGTTTATTTTTGAAACAAGTGCTCATCCTCGTCCAAGCAAAAAAAAAGCTATTAAGTTTCTTGATTTTACTCGAAAATTTAATAGCTAAATTCATTCAATGGAGGCAATTTAGTACATAGTAATGTAAAACTTCCATTGAAAATGTAAAAACCGTCATGAAATGAAAACTCTAGAAGGTCTTCTAAGGAAAACAAATAATTTTTCACAACGCGATCATAAGAAATCGGCCGAAGGAAACCAAAGTTATTGATGAAAAACTGTTTTTTCATGTTTTTTCCAAACCAAATGTTTCAAAATCCCATATAAACTTTAGGCTCGTTGAGTGACCCCTTCCCGTGATCCGATCTGACCGAAATTTGGCATGAGATCTTGAACTAGACCTAGGATTAATTTTAGCCTACAGCGCATAACATTTCACAGGTTTTGAATTTCCCATACAAATTTGGGGCAGTCTAAGGTACCAGCATCATTTTTATCAACGAATCTTGGGCGAAAATAAGCAGTAATTATTTTTTATCTCATATCCAGATGGTTTTGCATCATTTTGCTATAATTTGTGAGGATTTAGCTGTAGTTTTGAGTCTTCAGACGAAGTTGTGCTACAAATTTAAAAAAAATGTTATAGTCCATTTATTTACATTCCACATTTTTTTAAATTTTAAAGTAACATACTTGATTAAAAAACTGTTTAACTGTTTACTGTTTCAAAAAATTATAGTATTTATTCATAAATAAATTCTCGGTTATGAGATAATTTGATCATTAGATATTGAAATTCTTGCTTTTTTCTACCATATTGATTAAATAGTAAAAATATTTCCTTAATTATTCTTTTTTTCATTTTATGAAATGAATGAATTGTGAATAAGAAGAGTGAACGCAAAATTAGTAAAAAATTTGACAAATTCATAAAACCAGAATTATGAAATTGAATTTTAGCATTATCGATAATCATATAATTTTCAAGGTTCTAATTGTTACAGAGAATATTGCAAGTTCATATCACATTTTAAATGTTTTTTGAAGTAATTAGATAATGATTAAAATTTGGGAACAATCTTATTTCAAGTTTTGTACTGAAAACCGTATTTAGAGTTTCATCTCAGTTGTACTTATTCCTTTAAATTCTGTTTATTCTAAATTTTCATACGATATGTAAATAATTTGATGCTTCAAATTCGAGTGAAAAAAAAATTGTTGTCCCAGCGTCACTTCAAAAACTATTATTCAATTGAAAATAACTTCCACAAGAACATTATAACAAAATTAGTAACATTTTAAAAGACTTCATGTGATGAATTTTTAACAAAATCTTTTTTTATTTTTCTTGAAAGATGTTATCTGATACAACATCTCCAAACCTTTAATAGCTCAAAATAATAGATTCTCAATGAATTTTGTGGAAATCTATTTGTATTACTTTCTACAATAGTACCTATATTAGAGACTAACAGTCAATTAACAAGAATACTCATTCTTTTGTTGAGAAATTTCAGTAACAGAATATTCTCGTTATACCAATCCAAGGTTCAAGTTAACGTTCGCTCTCTCTTAAATTCTTCTTCCCAAACTACATATCAAATAAGTACCTACCGCTTCATTGAGACACAGAAAAAAAACAAATTCCTGACCAAAATCGGGAGGGGAAGTTAATTTGCATATTTTCTTTTTCGGCTGATTGAGCAGCAACACATTTGAAGACAATCGGGTTGTTGTTTGGCTGAATGGTCCTGTTGACTATATCGGACAAAATTCGGAAGGATCGTTTGAGAGTATGGGTGCTCATGACCCTACCGCAGCGAATTCCGATGTGCCCTCGTCGTCGACCCGCCGTCCGTTATTTGACACCGTCCTGAATCGGAGAGGACCTTTCGCCTTATGACCCATTTAAGATGGAATCAGGGTCGCTGCTATTCGCTGATTTCGTAAAAATGGGACGTCCTAGGGAGGGACTTGGGACGACGATTTTGGTAGTTTTCTTATTGGATTCGATATTGCGTCTTAGAAACCAAAATCTTCGTGGCTTTTATGATGATTTTTTTCCATCTATCCTGGAAGATAGTTTTTGCAATAAAAAGTTATTGCATTTACCCTTAAAGGATAAACACCCCGTAGACTAACATCCACCATAAAGTTCCACCCCAGACGATAAAAACTCGCTTAAAAAACATCCAGCATTTAAAAACCTCAATTGCAAAAATCCAGATTCCTCAAATCTCTTTAAAACTGGTCTTCCAATTCAGGACAACCATCCAGAAACAGGCCGTAACAGATTCATCCCGTCTGGAGATATTTTTGGCGGTCAAAACCAGTCACGCTAATTTGGTTCCGGAATGTCCCCCGAATTCCTACCGAAAAACCAGCCGTTGGCTGCTGCTATCTGAAAATCATGCTCATAAAGTCCATCTAACGACGAAGGACGAAGCCCAAACTCGTTCAACTGGTTATCTCTGGATCCGAGCAGCATCGCCAGCCAGCATCCTTCGCGCGTCCAGCATTCGTATGCATCATTTATTCATCAGCTCGTCCTTGTCCACTTTGGAAACGGCGAGAGTCCTTTTTCGGATGATAAACCATTCAGTCAACGGAGTTTAAATCTCCTTTCGATTTTTTTCGTATTTTCGGAGGGAACTGGTTAACTGTTTCTAGGATGATGCGTCTGGGAACATTTATCCTCAAAAAAAACACTAGACAAAAGCAAGAATTTATCAAAATTAAAATAATTTTAAATTTCAACACTGATTTTTTAATTCAATTCGTTTTGTGATTGAATACCTAGTTGATATTCAAAACCAAATACGATTCATTCTCAAAAGGTTAATGACTTCTTTTAATATTGTGTAAATTTTTTCTTAAGGAAAAAGGGGATTGGCACAGACATATGAAGAAGTACTACAATCTTATTTTAAAATATCAAATCTTTCGTTATCAATGCGTTTGCAGTCTAGATGATCCGTGATAGCTAGAAATTTTCACAATTACCAAACTGATCTGCCTGATTCATTTTTCCTGGGATGGAATAACCGTATTAAACGGTGTACACTGGAGGAATTTTTATGTTGAAATCTATTGCAGTTTTCGAGAAAAATCTGTCTAAATTGCCGAACCTCAAACCGTGCGGGGCAAAATGCACCTATTGATGCATTTAGCAAAATCTTAGTATGGAAATGTTTTCGCAATATCATAAAACATGCTAGAAACTAGAGATGTACTGTAAACTGAGGTTACTTCGATCACCGAGGTAACTTTAATCAACATGAAATTTATATTTTTGGAAATTTTTGCTGTTATTAAAATGTAATTTCAAAACCGTAAATTATTCAATTTTTCGAAGACTCAAAAACTAACAACTTTCCTGATGAAATTAAAGCATTTAAAAGTTAACTGGTTATTTTATGTAAAGTTTTGCTTTCTTTGGTAATGTGGAATTGAGGTGTTATTTTTTAAGTCATTTTGTGATAAATTTTTATACTTAGAAAATAGGGACATTTTTTAAGATTTAAATTGTAAATGAAAAATAGCTAAGAACTGTATCAAATGGTAGAGTTTGAAAAAAACGGGAATAATGGAATGGCCTAAAGAATTGTATAAAGGTCAAATTTCATTAGTTTTATAATAAGGTTGCCAGATTGCCAGGCTTTATCCGGACTCGCCCAGATATTTGACACAAAATTGAGGAAAGTCCGGTCCGGTCCGGTTCGGTTGCCCGGATTTCGTTGGAAAAAGCTCGGATTTTTCCCGTTTTATTTTCACTTTATTTGTAAAATCTAACAGAAAACTGAAATTGAGTTTTTTATGATTTTTCATTTTGACGTCCAAAAATGATTTTTTATATTTTAAAATACAATTTAAAATCCATCGATGTGGTTTGGTGAAATAATAAAAAAAAATATTTCAAATGTTTTCTTCTTGATTTTTACTGAATAATTTCGTGGTTTTGACCAAATTTGTCCGGATGTTGCCCGGATTTCGGGTTGAACACTTTGAAATCAAATGCCTGGATTCCGCTAGGTGCTTAGACTGAATTGCCCGGATTAGTCCGGTCCGGATACGTCTGGAAAAAATTAGGCAATCTTATTTTATAAACTTAAAATTGTTGAAGCATCTTAATGGATGGTGAATGGTGGATAATGTGCAACACGAGGCCCATGGTCATATCACACCTTATTCACAACTTCTATCTCAACCTCCCCGTGCTCGTGCCGGCTGGGATGCGAGTAACCTAAGCGGAGATCGGGTACCCGGTGGATGCTTTGGTCACATGCAGACTGAGAAGGTGGTCACACGCGTCTGTTCTCCAGGTCGTCTCTAACAGCGTCTGTATCGCAGCGAGTGGCTGAATTTATGAAATGCGACTCCAGCCAGTTAAATCCAAGATGGCAGCCCTATCGCGGTATGGGAACCTTAGGCTAACAACATATTGCTCCTGAGAAATCAATCGTTAAGGAAACTGAGACAAGAAATAACCGAATTGCAACTTTGGCAATGACTTTTAGCATAAAACAAGAACTTAAATTGGAAATTGGAATGTTTTGACCATTGCCAAGCCAGGTGAGCTGGCTCAACTTGCTAGAGAAGCTAGCCGCCACAAGCTAGAGATATTGGGACTGAGTGAAGTCCGTTGGCCTAACACTGGAAAACACAAGACACAGTCCGGGTAAGTCCTGCTTTACTCTGGCATGCGAGGAGAATACGCTACTCGGGAATGAGGAGTTGGTTTCCTATCAAACACGCAGGCCCATGCGGCCCTCATAAGATGGGAACCGATAAAGGAGAGAATAGTCGTGGCCAGATTCAGAACACGGGTTAGAAACCTTACAATAGTCCAGTGGTATGCGCCAACTGACGTTGCCGATTTACAGAAAAAAGAGCAGTTTTACAATCCATTGAACAGCGTGGTTGGGAAAATTCCGAAGAGTGACATTCAAATCCACTTTGGCGACTTCAACGCAAAGATTGGCTCTGACAATCAGGACCTTGAGCGCATCATGGGGCGCCATTGCCTTGGTCAGATGAACGAAAACGGAGAGCTGACAAATTGACCACGTCTGCAAAAGCTGAAATTGGAGAAGGAGTCTTCTTGATGTCCGCAACAAACGAAGCGCAGACATTGCATCTGACCATTACCTCGTCCTTGGCAAGACACGACTGAGAGTTGCGCGAGTCCAACGGCGCGAGGAGATAGTCGGGTGTCGATACGACGTCCGCCGGTTGGAGAATCCAGAGGTGCATAGGGCATACGTTGAACAGCTTGAATCTCGAGCCCCGGAATTTGTCGTCAGACGGAACAGTCGAAGAACGGTGGTGTGGAATCAAGAATGCCTTTATCACGACGAGCCATGGTACTCTCGGTTAAAGTTCGTGGACGAAGAAGTGAATGGATGTCGGATGAAACCTGGAGGATGGTCGATAATCGGAGAAAGGCGAAAGTCGGAATTGAGCAGGCATGTACCGGGTCAGACAAAGCAGCCGCCCGCTTACGATATGCGGAGCTGGAAAAGGCAGTTAAACGAGCTTGTAGACGAGACAAGAGAGCCTGGACAAACTCCCTAGTCGGAGAGGGAGAAAGAGCCGCCGCCAATGGAGATATCCGATTACTTTATGACATTTCTCGTCGCCTCAGTGGTGCAAGGACTAATGCAAGAATGCCGCTGGAAGACCCAGCAGGTCAACTGTGGGCAGATCGAACAGTTTGAGCTGATAAACGTTGAACAACTTCTACGAGTAACAAAAAGTGATGGCTAACAGAACACTCAGTTGGAAGCGCCAACAGTAAGTCGCATTAACCCATTGGCGTCAACTCGGAAGCAACCTCACTGGCTGAAAAAGAAGAGGCAATCAAAGCGCCTGGAATCGATTGCATTTCTGTTGAAATGCTCAAAGCCGAACCTGCTTTGTTAGCACAAATATTGAACCGTGTTTTCGCTGACATCTGGGATACTGCAACATGTCCGGCCGATTGGATGCAGAGTATCCTAGTAAAGGTCCCGAAGAAAGGAAACCTGACCGAGTGCGGTAACTGGCGTGGCATAACTTTGATGTGTACAACAGTCAAAGTACTCTTCGAAGTGGTCCTAAATCGGATCCAAGAAAAAATTGGAGCTACACTCCGACGGCAACAGGCTGAATCCCGATCCGGCTGATCATGTGTGGACCAACGCTACGAATAATACTGGAACAAATCAACGAATTCTAGAACTCTCTTCTGCTGGTATTCGTTGATTTCGAAAAACATCCGAAAAGAAGTGACGAGGAGTCCTAGAGAAACTAGTCCATCGCATCGAGGGACAGTTCGAGGCATTTTCGTGCAAGGTCTTGGACGACGGTGTTTTGTCTGATCCAATCCCGGTAACTGCTGAAGTGAGACAAGGATGTATTTTATCACCGCTGCTTTTTCTCATCGTAATGGATCTGATCTTGACTGGATCGATTGACTGTAGATCAGACCGAGGATTGCCGTGGAATCCTTCGACAATAGAGCAACTGTACGACCTTGACCTGGCTGATGAAATAGTTTTGCTCGCCCAAAGACAACAAGACATGCAGAGCAAACTCGACGACCTCACCGAAAGCTCCAGAGCAGCAGGTCTCAAAGTCAATGTCGAAAAGACCAAATCGATGGAAATTAACATAGAAAATCGTTCAAACTTCGTGATAACTGAGCAACAGGTTGAGAACGTGAAGTGCTTCCAGTATCTTGGCAGCCAGATTATGCCTAATGGTGGTACCAAGAAAGAAATCGAAACCCGGATTAGAAAATCCCGATTTGCACACGCTGCGAAGAGATGAAAACGGGATATGCAGAAAAGCGCTTGACTAGAATCCAAAAGACATCGAAGGAGAGGCAGAACTAGAGGCCCGTGGCGACGAAGCCTAGCCGCCGAAATCTGAACTGGCGACGAGAATCTTTACTGGGGTCAAGTGAAGACGCTGGCTCCGGATCGTCAACAGTGGAGGTCTTTTACAACGGTTCTAGTCAACGAGCCTATAGTAAACAAAGAGACGAAATGTCACGATTGGAATTTTTGATTTTCTGTCAGTGTCAGAAGGCAGCCCTACACACAAAACTTTCGAGGCCGGAATTTAGCAAAATTTTGCTCAAATTTGACCAGCTAGAAATTTAGCAATAAAATTAGCAATTTTTTAAAACTAAAATTTTAGCAAACGTGAGAAAAAGTTAGCCGCCGCAATTTTTACTCAATATTCTAGCAAAAAACCGGTGGAAAAGATCGCGGGGGTATTAAAATACCGAAAAAAAAATTCATTTGAGGAGAATATCTGATTATGAAAAAGAACACACAATTTTTACACTTAATTTATTTGATTTTTTTTTTAATTTCCAACACTTAGCATGAAAAAACTGATATCCATGATCTGTTCGTTCCAAAGTTGTTCTGAATTCCGGATTGTTGAATTTCATTGCTGGCTCCTTTTCCGGTGATGTTTGTTCACGCCAGTAGCAGCAGTCTCCTGGTGAAAAAACAAAGAATTTATACATCTAAAGCCAGATTTTCCCATAGTCAAATGGGTTCTTACCTTTGCTCTCCCGATATTGGTTTGGCTTCCTTTCCATCGTCCACTTAGTCATCAACAAGTCCACAAGTACCGCCAGAATCGAATTTTCTATCGCACTGATTTGCACGCGCCGACTTGTTTATTTTTTCTCGTAGCCGGCGGCTGCTGTCTAAACAAAGCGGCTAAGTAGCCTTCATTTTTACTTAAACCAAGCAAATTTAGCTTTTTGCTAACTCAAAAGTAAAAAAATATTTTTGCTAACGGAAAGTAACAGCAATTTTTTGCTAAGTGGAGCTCCGAAAATTTTGTGTGTACAGCAGGGTTGCAAGCTCTTTATTCCGACAGGGGTTAGATGGCTCCTCTCTTTAGTTCTAGTAAGTGATGCAGTAGACCGCTGCAAGCTTTGTATGAAAATTTCTAATTTATATATTTTTACACCTCTCATAACTTTTATTTGGTAGGGGAGGGTGGAGGATTATGGGCCACTTTGTTTTTTCTTTAAAAAAGATGAAATAAAAAAATAAATAGTATGATTTTCTTTATTTCTAACGTATCATTAGGCAATTTTTCAATATTTTCATTAACTTTTTTCCCCAAGTTCTGACTGACTGAGTTTCTCAGTTTTTTTTTTGGATTTTGAAAAATTGTGGATAATTGTGGGCCACCAAATACAAATTGGCTTAATAACATGCAAAGTTTATGAGATGACCCAAAACTATAATTTCATGATTCATTTAGTTATTCTGAAGAAATTTCATGTAAGGAAATTAAAAAGAGGGTTGTTTATGATCAAATACTTTCACAAATCTGGCTCGCGAACGTTTTGGCAAAATTCCTTTTATAGGATTTATGTTCGTCTCTATCCCATTGAATAAAATTGAATGAATATTTTTCAACTCTTCATTTGGCACTTCACAGATATGATAAATGTATTTTATGTAATGAATGTGTATAAAAACACCAAAATAAATGTGGCTCAAGATACCCCACATTTTGTGGCCCATGATTCTCCATAAGAGATGATTTTCAAAATGGTTGCGGATGACTGACTTATTGGTAATTCATTTTTTTTTTTTTCGATTATAGTGGTTTTGCCATCTTTATGGCATTCCCGACTTTATCAACGTTCCAGTTGGCGGATAAATATTGAAAAACTTATCCGGTACAACTGTGTTCGATATTTACTCTTGGGCTCGAACTCGCGGACATCGGCTCAGGAAGCAACAGACTTGCCAACTGAGCTATATCACAAGCCCCAGTTTGGTAATTCATGAAATATTCTTTTTCCATGTGAAAGAGCAAGGCAAAACTAAGAGCATAAGCATATGAGCATATTTGTGTTATGAACTTTGGGTTTCCCATCTATGGAATCTGCGGGTGCTCGTTCAACAATGTAAATACATTTTTTTAAGCTAGTTAAATAAAAGAAGCATATGATGCGTACATAAATCAACAATATATAGAAATCCATGCTTACGCAGAGCGTTGACGAAGCCAGTCATTTTTCAATCAAAAGCGGCAGAGATGTACCGAACGTTCTGAAAAATGTATATATTCCTTAGTTCTTGCAGTACAATTCATATAAACAAACCTTAAACCTAACTTTTACCCTGAAAAGTTTTTCAAATTTTTGCAAAAAAAATATTACAATACATTTTTATAATTTTTGCGTTTTTTGACTGCTAATTTAAAATCTGTTTAACCATAGGATGAAAATATAAAATCGCGAGCCTTGCTTTGCATAGCCAAAAATTTTTTTAACCAATTTAACCTTGACAAAAACCTTTCTTAAAATTTGTGAAAGCTCTAGCAAACAAAACTTTTTTTAAACTATTTAAAACTATTTTTAAATAGTTTTGATTGAATTCGATTTTTTTCTATTTTGAAATAGTTATAACTTTTTTATGAAATACTAAAAGTCATTTTTTACAGCGGTCCAGTAATGCAGGTATAAAAATTTTATTCTTAACCCTTTAACAACATTTTTAAAATGAGAATAGCAGTTATAGATTCAGTGAAATAATAACATTTTAATTCGAACAACACAATAAACAAACGAAGTCGCTATTTTGAGTATTTTGAAAGTTATGGCTCATCAAAGTTAAACAAAATAAACAATCTTAATTAGAGATGTACCGAATATTCGGTCGGCCGAATATTCGGCGCCGAATATCGACAAAAAATCGTTAAGCCGAATATTCGGCTCACCGAATAGTTGAGCTAAGTATTCGGCCGAATAGGCCGAATAGGCCGAATATCTATTGGAAAAATCTATAGAATATCAAATTTGTAAATATTTTCAAATGATTTTACATAACTTATAAAATATCCAAAACTAATGTTGTAAAAGCTACACAAACATCCAAATTTCATGGTTTCAGCTAAACATCTTAGGTGTATCCGAGTATTCATCACTGTAGATAGTACAGGAGAATGCTGACAAGTATCGTTTAATACCTTGATTATGGTTTTTTTTCCAGATTTTCTTGATATATCCAGGCTTACCCAGAAATCCTATAGAGATTTGAGATAAGTTAAATTTGGTCAGGATGGCCAGATATTGTTCAAAATTTAGCGAATTTCGATCGTGTTTATTTCAATTATTTGCGAAATGAAATAAAAAATTAAAATTTCAAATTTAAATATTAAGTATTAATTTAGTATTTCGTTTAGTAGTATAGTATTTAGTAGTTTAGTATTAATTAGTATTATGTTCAATAACAATTTTTGAAAAATTTCAAAATGAGCATAAATTTTGCCCTTTTTATAAATTGTTTTTCAAAAATCGTCCTGAATGCCTGACCTTGTGGATACCCGTGGTTAAAAGTATGGTATGCTTAAAGTTAAATATCATCTTGTTTTAACAACTTTTTTTAGATATCTTGCTCAAATTCAACCTTCAACTAATTCGATATCAAATAAGCAATTTTAAATTGATTGGCACCTGTTTTGACATATTTTGTCCCAGATTTCATAGGATCACAATCTCATTTGTGATAAACGCCCTGGAAGCAAAAAGTCATCTGATGTCTTGTCCTTTCAGTTATTGGTGACATTTTAAAAACCAGGAAGACCCCTACTTGAAAAAATCTTATAATACATCATCTGATAATATCATCTGGTTGAAAATAATCGACTCAAAACATGAGGGGAATTTATACGGAATGAAGAAGGAAATTTAAGTAAACGTTTGTTTTTTCTTTCTTTCAAATCTTAATAGAATATTCGACCGAATATTCGGCCGAATATTCGTTTGGCCGAATAGTTGAAAAGGTCAATATTCGGTATTCGGCCGTTCGCCGAATACCACTATTCGGTACATCTCTAATCTTAATTAATTTCAATTCGATAATGCAAATTCCAAAACTTGTTAATTGGGTGCAGCAAAGTCTTTATAATTGATTGAGATTTAAAGAAAAATGTTATAATTTGCTAATCTAATTAAATAACAGCGATTATCTAAATGGTACTTTTTTCAAAAAATTGAATAAATTTGATTTTTCTACATACTTTCTTTGATATCTCACACATATGTACATGAATATATCAGGATAAAAATATCATGGCTAAATTACTCTTATATCAAAAATAGTTTTTGAGAATACATAACTCAGAAGTTTTCATGTGTTTCTGAGATATTATAATTTTATTAAGTGTTGTTTTAAATACAACACTGTGTATTCAAGGGTTAACTATGTTTTACGGCATTGAACAAAAAAATCCATGCGACTCCTTGCAAAACTCGATTTTTCATCATTTGTAATTATCCAACTCGGCAAGTCTCGAAAAACAAATTTATGACTCGTGCTGAAAAATTCCTCTTTTTGCAAAGACTATTTCTATCATTTATCAGATGCTTTTGAAATCAAGTGTATTGTTGTCCTTAGGTAAGTAATTCCGTCAAAACGATGTCTAATGTGATCGTTTCTTTGAACATTTTTCATTGATTTTTTTTCTCCTTACAGCAATGTCCCGCCAAACGGCTGTTCAAATAACGGTCACTCATTACCATAATCGATTCTGTAACCGTGCTCGCAACCAGATTTAAATGGACCAAATCGAGACAAAAAACATCCAGTAACGGACATTTTAATGACCTCCAGTTTTCTTCCTTCCAAAGATAACCGGTCAAGACATGATCATCCGAAAGCTATTTGAGAGCATAAGCAACGTTATGTTTAGTAGGATTCTCTGAAAAGAATAAAATTCGGCAATGGGTGGCCCGGCGGCAAATCGGCTCTAGGAACCAGTTTTCCGAGGATAACCGTCAATCGGGCCAGCAACAGCATCCCCTTCACTAGAGCGCCTTGGCCGAAAGGACATTCACAGAAGATTCTTTCCCAAAATGTTCCGTGACCCCAACGGGTCAACGGACGAGTTTTTCCAGCCCGTCGGATTTCTCCTCATCAGGATGACCACCATACAAGATGAAAAATTTTCTCATCGTATCAACTCTTCATCTGCTCAATTACCCAAAATCTCATGCTCGATTCCAGACTCGTCCGCGCGTCTCGAGGAGGATGACCGAAAAAAGGTGTTCCAAAATCGAAAGATCCGAAAATAAGAAGTTGCAAAACTGGATTCTGTACAGCAACAACTAGCCAGCAGCTCTTGGTGTATAGGATTCAATTTATCCGGGCCAGGAGATGTGATGAGAAAAATGTCCTTCCACACTGCCCAAGGAAAGCATCTTCCCTCGATGATCCTAAAACCAGGCATAGGGCGAACGCGCGTCCGGCAATGTCCAGTTAGGTACTTTTCGGTACCAAAAAATAGCTTCACATTTCTCACCCCTTGCGCCGGCAAGCGAAGAACAAGTTGTATCCTCCAGGGTTTGTGTAGATATGTGTGTGCATCATCTGGTGGATTTCTTCCCCTTTGCTATCGGCCAGATGATTCCACTGATTTACATGAGCCTTAAAAGTGTACCAGCATGTGTGTTTTTTATCATGATTTAAAGGTAATAATCTATTATGAATAATCTGTTGTTTTAATTTTTCTTCGACTTCGACGACATATTAAAAAAAAAATCCTTCATGAATGTAATTCCATTTGAATCTTAATTGCGAAAGTTAAACCCTTAAAATTTCATTTGGATGATTAGGACAAAGACATTTTATTAAAATTTTATTGAAAATCAAAAGAAGTTGGTATAATAGAGTAATCTAAATGCCTTTATTATCCGTTTGCAAAATTTTGATTCAATTATTCGCTATCCGATTTTCTTAAAGAGTTTTGCAGGAGGGTTGCATAACCTAAGGTTCAAAATAATTCGTGCATTTTACACGCATGTGATGGTGCACTAAATACACTCGTTTAGGAATGATTCGAATCGTTTATGAGATAGATAGGGTAGGTGAGCCAAATTTCGCTATACTTTGTCATGGTTTTTCAGATTTTATGTCACCAGTTCACCCAACATATTTATTAATTCATGTACATACTATGTTTTCATTACTAAATTCGAAATTTTCTTCTCCTAACTATGCTGAGTTTTGATTTTTTAAGCTTTTAAAAAAACAAACATTCACATATAAGATCTCAGTGAAACTTCATGTTTCTTTGCAAAACCATGTTTAAATAGTGTATCGGTGTATCTAATATTGTTCTATGTGTTCCTAATATTGCCTATGGGTATGTTCCTAATTTTGATCGATGAGGATAATCGTTGAATTTAACTACTAACAGCATTTATAACTTTTGTGAAAAGGAACAATACAGGAGACTTAAAATCTAAACGAAGTAAGTTCAGGCTAGTTTCGAAAATAGCAGTTGGTGATGAGCTTGTAAAGAAATAAAATTTTACCTTGCCGATTGGTTACTGAGAAACTTGTCCCATTTGTTGTTTTTAAATTTATTATTTTTTAATTTAAATAAAATTTGAAGTTATCGATGCAAAGAAGTTTACAACGTACTAGCTGACCCGTTGACACGAATGTCAAAACGTTGGTAAAGTGTCACAAATAAACAAAAAAAAGTACTAGCTGACCCGGTGTGCTTTGCTACTTCTTCCATGAATCAAGTTCGTTAAAATAATTTAAATTAAAATAAACTTCTTTTTAAATTAAATTTTAAAACTATTCAAAAGCATACTATTTTAAAGAGGATCTGAGCTTCTAGGTTGTCTTGAGTCTCAACGTAACTTGAATGTTTTATGGTTGAAGGAGCACCCATTAGGAAAAAAATAGGAGGGATATTCAATACAATAATTAAAACCTTTGATTAAAAAAGGCACCTTTTTGAAGTGGGAGTAGTATTTCGAAACAGGCTTATTTGTACATCATCAAAAAGCTCCAGGCTTTATGAAAACAATAAGACATTATGGTTTTATTAATAACTAGTTGATCCGGTGTGTTTTGCTACATCTTCTTAGAATAAATTAAATTTGTAAAAATTATGTAAATTTTAAATTTGTTTTCCAATATCTAAAACTTTCACTGTGTTTTCACAAGTATCATGAATTTTTTATTATGCCAAAATATATGTTTAATTGGTATGGATTCTCCAACCTTTCCGTCTTCCAAAATTAGGAGAGCTCTTGTAAGACTTATAAGACAACTAAGTTAAGGCCTAAATAAATTTGCATGTTTTCTAAAGGTCGTACTATTTGGTGAAAATCATTAGAAAATGATCAAATTTTAGCCAAAAGTTCAATGAAGTTAGTATTTAAAAATATTTCAACTGAATTTCCATAAAGCAAGTTCAACTAAATAGCCTCCAAATCAGCTCACCAGATGAACAATACGTTGTTTGATAACAGAGATACGCGTGAAATAAAAATGCATTTTTTATAAACCTGATCCTAAACTTCTGGTCGTCACACCATACTTACACCATACTACATAAGGTAACTCAAGTAACTATTTCGTATACTTCAAGTACATTGCAAATTTTTTGCACAAAATTATACAAATGTGTTTTGATAAGTATGAAAAAAGATTCGAATGCAATAAGAATTTTTGAAATTTGATCCACCCACCCTGAGATTATCGGATTTAAATTTTTAGTTCAGTTTTTGGAAAATGTTCCAACTTTAAGCTAAATTTAAGTCATATAAACTTAAGGCTCGCAAACAAACAGCTATCCTGATGATAACAAAAAGTATTTAGAAGCAAACGAGTGGTTGAATGTGAAAGAACAACTTTTATTCTTTGTATATGTATGTATAGTTATAGTCCTATTTTAAAAGATATTTAATGATAAATTTTTGATATTTAAAAAGTAAATACATTTTCCGAGAGTAAGCCCTTATTGGACAAATGGATTGGAATCCTATGAAATGATTAACTTTCAAGAAAAAATGAAAATGGAAATAGTGGGAGGGCCAGGGGAATGTGTTAAAGTAAAATTTCATTTGTATTTTGAAGCTGAAACTATTTAGCAATTATTATATTTTTTGCCCCTGGATGTATGCAGCGTCATTGTTTTTTTCTATTATAAATGTTTTTAAAAGAAAACGTCAAAACGCAAGGCAAAATTGATAAATTAGACTTTGTAAACAATTATAAAGGTGTTTTGTATCCTTTATGGTCAAGAAAACTTGTCAAAATGAAGACTGATCAATGTAACCCCAAACCATCAATTCCTGAACAGCGACGGAATCGATTTTTAAATCAAATTTAAAGTAGTCCATTAAATTTCTGCAACCATGTTTTACGTTCATAGGAGTCCAGTACTGGTTTAAAAAATAAGAAACATGCCACATTCCCCTAAACGTGAAAAATTATCGAAAAATATTGAAAAAAGTAATCAATATTACCACGGATTACGGTACCAGCTTAAAGAACGAGAAATTTTTTTTTTTCGATAGTTCCGAGGTTTAAATCTGCGAAATGTCATCATTTGCGTCCTAAAAAAAAGTTTGTTATCTTTTTTATTCCACAACACGTTACGTGGTCTATTACCAGGAAATGGATTTGCCTGAAGAACTCTTGAATTTTTCGAAAAATAATTTCATTTCAAATCGGAAAATTTTTTATTCGCGCTTCGGGAACGTGCTCAACGCTGCCGTGATATGTTGAAGTGACGTACATCCATTTTTAATTTTCGTCAATAAAATTGTTTTTCTCTTTCTCTCCTTTATTCATTACTCTGGGACTTTTCATGAAATATAAAATGTACAATCTATGTAAAGATGTTTAAAAATTTAAGCTTTTTGCATTAGAACTCGTTACTTTGCGTGCAACTGCTTCAAATACACATACATTACTTCGGCGTATACCTAAACGTTGATTTTCTTTGAACGATTTTCCGACGAAGTGACGTCTATCAATAGTTCATTAAATAGAGCACAGCTATCTTATACCCTAGAGAGCTGAAATTTGGCATGGATGATCATTTTTATCAGAAATTATAAAAAACTTTTTCCGTTTTGAAAATATTACGCTTACAAAAAGGTCATTGACAAAAGCAAACACAGCTTTACCTATATTGACGGTATTAAACATTGAATTTCATCTAAATCTGCACACGAACAATTTCCAGAACTGCCAATTGATTTTAAATATTTATTTGAGGTCGGTGCAAAAGAAGTGCTCATCCGGGTTCATAGGTCGGCAACCTGCGGCTCGCGAGCCGCATGCGGCTCTTTTGATGTAAAGCTGCGGCTCTTAAGCTCACTGCGGTAATAATATATAAATATTTTTGAATAAAATACTTATAAAATCTTGCTTAAACACCAACAAAAACTTAAATAATTTTTTTATTTCCAAAACGTGTGTATATTTTGTGTGAGTCAAACATAAAAGTTGAGCTGTAGCTAACAGGAAAATCAAAGTTAATCATTTACAAAAAAGTAATTCTGAGACAGTCTCTGTTTTGTTATCAAACAAAGTAACTCTCATCAAATTTTTAAGCATTCGTAATTTTTATTGCTCTCTATGAAAATTGATCTGTTGAAATTAGCAAAATCGTATTAGAATTATTCAACCATTTCGAAAATTATTTACAACTTTGACGCGTAAAAACATACAAATTTTGGAAAAAAAAAACAACCTTAATTCTATCTTATTTATTTGAATTAAAAACGATAATTTGAATGTATCGGAATACAGATACCAGATTAACTGGCTTTAACTGAGCTTGCCCAGATTTTCAAAGAAAAAATTGGGAATGCTGAGCCGGTCCAGTTGTCTGTATATCGAGGAAAAAGGATCGGTTTTTTCAGGATTACATACAATTTTTATGAAATTCCAAATTTACAACCTTTCAGTTAAAAAAATCACATGTAGTTTCTGAAACCATGAGAAAATTGTAAGATTAGAACGCCGCTGATGTGCCTCGGTAAAAATAATTTTTGTTCATTTTTCAGCTTTTATCTTACTTTTTTATTGAAAATGCGTAGATTTAGGATGGATTTGCCCAAATATTACCCGATTTGGAGTTTAAAATTTAGAAACCCAATGCCCGAATGTTCCCGGCCTGGACACGGACAGAAAAAACTTGGAATGCCTCCTCAATAACAGGTTAGAAAGTGAATAGATTAACAATATTAAAAAAAAAATTCAAAACAAGAGAAATTTCAAAACTTGAGAATACAAATTCAAGCTTTCAAACTCGAATCAGTATTGAGAAAGAATGAAAATTTGAATTTAGAAAATCACTTGATAAACTTAATCACAGGCTTATTACTTGTAATCAATAACTTAATTGACCTTTAAACCCCGAGGTTATTTTAATTAATAGTATGTATTTAAAAAATTAAACCTTTCAAAATTTCAGATGAGATGCCTGTAACCAATATTTATCAAAAAAAAACGCAAATTGTGAACGAAGTTTCCGAAACCGAAATATATTTTTTTTTCATTTTCGATTAAGAGTTCATCACCGATTTATTTTTTTAATTTCTGTTTTGAAACTTTACAAGTATCCTGGAGCTGATTTTGCCAGAAAAAATTATGACAGATTTGATGAAATACACACTGGTCGGAACACAGATTTTTTTTAACAACAATCCAAGCTGGAGCCAGAATTTATAAATAATATTCAATGTACTGAATTTGATTTTTCATTGAATTCGACGTGGAATACTGTAGGACTTAAAATGCTGTATTTATTTGAAAACTAGAAAATTGCGCTTTAAAGCAGTCAATAGGATAGTAGACAAACTTTTAGAATTCTCTTTGTCTGATACTTAAAAACTGTGAAATGAGAACTAATATGCCAAAAAAAATCATCAGACCTATTAAAATCTTTGAATTCTCTTGGAATCTTTGGAATCTTTGGAATCTTTGGAATCTTTCTTGATTTTTGCCTATGGTCAGGGTCAGGAACCCTGAATTATGGATCAAGTCTCCTCTAGTAAAGGATCAAGTGATTTTTAACATTAAAATATCCCTTTTTTCATCTCAAAACAATATTATTTTTTCTTATTTATCTTCTTATCTACGGGTTCGTGTATTGTTTAAAATTTTGGTTCATATAAATTTAAAATCAGACGCTGTCAGAAAATTCTAAAAACATGTGACATAAAATAAGATTTTTGAATTTTCCAGATGCATAACATTTTGAAAACACTCTCACTCGATGCCATGAATTTTGAAAATTTTACCAGTTGTCAGGAGCATAATTTTTGAAGAATAAATTGTCTGTGAATAAACTTTTCAGTTACACAAATTTCAGTAGAACTTTACCTCATATTTCTAGATTTTGAAAGGATTAGATAAATCTAGGGAATGTCACAAAAAATGATAGTTTTAAGAAAATTTTGTTTCTTTTTACTTTGTTTTGTCAAAGCTTTTTTTTTACCGAAAAAATTATAAATATTCTTATTATGTAAAAATGTTTATATCTTCCTCTTTACATCATGTAAACTGATCATAAAAGCTATATATGGATTGAAAATTTTCTTGACTCGACTTTGTCAACGTATTAAAATTGATATTTAATCAAACCATGTTAAATAGTTGACGATCCAGAAGAGAACCTACTTAATGATAATCAGAAACAGATTTGAAAGAAAAAATCAAGAGGAAAAAAGCTCTGATGGGTTTAAATTTACTTTCGTAACTTATGTTCATTAATCACTCGTATATTTAGATTTGTTTTATTGTAAAAAAAAATCATTGATGTGGCTCTTTAAAACTCTGAAATTTTGAAAATTTGTACTTTTTGGCTCTTCCGACCCAAAAGGTTGCCGACCACTGTCCTAGTTAATTACAATTTTTGCATTATTGTTTATTATGCATCGGATTGAGATTAAAATCGTGAGCCTATGCGCTCTATCGGTATTTCGATAGCAACTTACTATCATCTTCAGTGAGCGTTTTCGATTGAAGAAGATAGTAAGTTGCTATCGAAATACCGGTATCTGAACTTTTCATTTACCGGGGTTGAATTAAAAGGAATCTTTCGATTGCTTTGATTCAGTTGAATCATTGTACCAAGTAGGCTCACAACACAATAGAACTTTTTTTTTTCTGGTTTATCAAGTCAGTTTTTCATGTGAGAGTGAAAAGTTTTCATTAAGGTACACCGGGGCAAATGCAAACGTTCAACTTCTCTGTGTTACAAAAAAATCAAAAATATTTCTTCTTCTAGAAATTGTTGTTTAGGCCCAAATAAACAATTCGACATAGAAAAACAAAACTTTCTTTAAATTATTCACTAAGAACACTGCACTGTTTGATTACAACCGAATTCAACTACGTATTAGACATGAATAAAATCTGTTTCACATAATATAATCTGGTCGCATCTTTTCATTTACTGCAGCGCCCCTATTTGACGCATCGCGAATCTATTGACACTGTTTTGATCCGGATGGTTTGTTTATTTAGTGGTGAAAATTTCATCAAGATTGAAGCAGTCAGTCAAAAGTTATCGACGTTGGAACGCGAATGGCGAGAGAAAATTCTGCACACTCACGTAGAGAAACCGACGTGGTCAGGGTTAAAGATAGCAAAATTCCTGAAGCATCCAAAATCGACTGTAAATTCGGTGCTGCAACGTTACCGGAAGACCCTTACGGTGGATCAAGCAAAACAAACCAGGCGTAAAAGTGGAACATATGACCGGAAGTGGTCTGCGAGCAAAGGTAATTCGATCAGTTCACAATAATCCTGGAATCTCCTTGCGTGATTTGGTGAAAAAGTTCAAGACGAATCACAGTACAGCTCGACAAATTTGTTTGCGAGAAGGCTTGCGGTCGTATCATGCAAGAAAACACCCCAACAGGACGCTGAAACAAAACCTGGTTGCCAAAACCAGGGCAAGGAAGTTGTACGAGAAAGTGTTGACCAAGTATTGTACTGTTGGATGCATTTTGATGGACGACGAAACTTACGTCAAAATGGATTTTGAACAAATACCCGGTAACAAATTTTACCTTGAGAAGCGTAAAGGGAATGTTGCGGGTAGATTCAAGTTTGTTTTCGCAGATAAATTTGCTCGTAAGTTGATGATTTGGCAAGGGATCTGTAGTTGTGGGAAGAAGACTAAGATTTTCATCACTGGGGAAACAATGAATGGAAATGTTTACAAAGAAGAATGTCTCCAGAAGAGGGTTTTGCCATTAATTCGGTCCCACAAAGGTCCGGTAAAGTTCTGGCCGGACTTGGCAAGCAGCCACTACAGCCCGGATGTCATTAATTGGTATGAGGAAAACAAGATCGATTTTGTTGAAAAAAGTATCAATCCACCAAACTGTCCGGATTTTCGTCCCATCGAGAAATATTGGGCAATAGTTAAGGGCAAACTGAAGAAATGTGGCAGAATCATAAAAAAACCCGCTCAAATGGAAAAGTGGTGAAACAAAATGGCGAATGAGGTTACCAGTAGTACTGTGCAGAAAATGATGGGTGGTATCACAAACAAGTTAAAAAATTCATCCGAAAAGCTGACGAATGATTTTTATGTATTTTTTTTTCGTTAAAGTGCAATAAAAACCCTACAAAATTTGTTGTACGTCATTTCTTTGCGGAGAAATGATCTATTTTATCCGACCAGATTCTATGTGAAACAGACTTTAGTGTGTTTTTGTTTTGCATATTTTGGCTACAAAAAAGGTCATTCACATCCAATATTTCGTTAAAAAGTGAGTGTTTGGGACTGATATTCAAGTGAAAGCAGACATTTTTTTCGGATTTTTTTTTCTTAGACTATTAAAATTATAATTTTTGGCTTTTTGCGGGCTGAGATTTTAATCAAAGAACTTTTTATTAGAATACTAGACGTTTCGACCATTTTTTGTGGTCTTTCTGAAGGGAACTGAAAGTTCAATTTAATATATTCAATTTTGAGCATAGAGTTGCTTTTGACATTTCTAACGCACATTAACTGGCGTGTACGGACGAGAACGGGAAAATCAACCTTCATAAATTTCAGTGCAAAAATCGAACAGCCGGCTGACGAACACGGTCGTTTTTTAGGTTAATGTTCCCGAAATTAAAAAGTGTTAGTGAAACGCCCTGAATAATGACACGAATACTATTAGTGGTAAAAAGGACTATTGTTAGTCAACTATTCAAAACGTCGGGCATTTCAAATAAAAGGTTGTTTGAGTAAAAGCTCAGATCGTAAAAAGCGAAAAGTTCTAATAAAAAAAAATCTTCCGGTCGAAAGCATGAATCTTACTTTGAACAACTTTTAAACAAATTATGGTAGCTGAATCATATTTGAGTCACGTTACAAGTTTTCCAAAACTATAAATTTGGTATAAATCGGTTGAGAACCAAGAGAGTTTTAGCGGGAAAGTTTTAGGGGTCAATTGACCCCCGGCATTATAAGTAGGTAAAGGAAAGTGGGGTAATGTGGGCCACTCCAAATATCTAAGCTGAGTGTTGAGATAAAAATCTCAATCCAACTGCAATCGCCGTCGCTTTGCGTAAGCATATTTTTCTATGAGATGCTGACTTATGTACGAATCATGTGCTTCTTTTATTTATCAAGCTTAAAAAAATCTACTTACATAACTAAACAAGCACCCGCAAATTGCATGGGTGGGAGATCTAAAGTTCATTACAAAAATATGCTCATACGCTTATAGTTTTAGTTTTGTCATGTTCTTTCACGTGGAAAAGGAATTTCTGACTAAATATCAATAAGTTACACAAACGCAACCAGATCATAACTTGCGATATTTTATTTTCAGCTATAGCTTAACAATGAGCAACCAAAACGCTAAAATTTAAAAATATGTTTTGAATATCTTTTCGGGATAAACGTTAGTTTTAAGGTTTGATTACATGAAATGGACTTCAACAACCAAGGAATATTTAAATCCAAAGATTTTTTTTTCTTTTTCGTAGGTGATGGAAAGAATTAAAGAAACATGAGCTAACAAAGAACGAAAGAACATAAGTCGTAAATATCATGAATTTTTCGAAAAAGATACAACGGCTCACCGGCAGAATCTTTTCGAAAAATTCATGATATTTACGACTTATGTTCTTTCGTTCTTTGATAGCTCATGTTTCTTTAATTCTTCCCATCACCTACGAAAATGTGATTATTTTCAGGTACAAAGATGTACCAAGCGATTTCATAACATCAGTATTGATTCCAAAGATATATTTTTTAGAGCATTCAGTACATCTTTGATGATTTTTGATTGATAATTTTTTGTTATGCCAAACAAATTTCTTTACAAAATTAAAATTCGTTGCTCTAATTCAGGACTGAATGAATGGCTTCCAAAAATTTTATTGCTATTTGTGGCAAAATAAAAACAACCAAAAAACCATTTGAAATTTTCATACAAAGCTTGCAGCGGTCTAGTGGCCCACATTTTGTCGGGTATCTTTTGCCACCTATTTTTTAATGTTTTTATACACATTCAGAACTTAAAATACGTTTTTCCTTTCTGTAGAATTTTCTTACGCCAAATGAAGGAGAACACCTCACTATCCCTCTATGCAACAGAAAATTTCGGATAAAACTCGCAATATGAGCTTTCCAAACAGAAATATCGAAGACACAAACCTTTCTTCATATCACTGCTATGAAAACTCGGATGAGCAAGGACGCATAAGCTTTGCACTGGTATAAAAAGCTCGAGCTTCCTATGCGCGGAATATTTTACCCATGAAATGTTTCACTCACGTGTTACGGTAGAGGCGGAATGATTTTCACTTTTTGAATGAGGAGAGAACACGTTGCTTTACTTTCTCAACTAGGTAATGTTTCGATCTTTCGATAGTAGATGGATAAAGTCAGAAGAAGATGGATAAATCGGAAATAAAATTATTCGGTAGCATTTTTAACGTTTTGTTTTAACGTTGATGTTAAGGTTAAGGCCTTTGAAAGAATTGCATAAAATTTGCGGTATACAAAGTTCCCTTCTGGCTTAGGCCCACGGTTTTTTTTGAATTTCCAACACGCGATTCTTATTCAAACTTTGACATGGTTTTTAAGAAAAACGCAACTTTCCTGCTTACTTTTAATGAAATTTCATTGAAATTTTTAGTAGGCCAAAATCTGTGATCAGCCAGTTTTTCGTCCATATCTTAACTATTAACTTAACTATTTTAGAATAATCCTACAATATTTTCTAACACTGGAAGAAGCAGCAAATTGAACATACCTATTCGGCCCGTGAGCAGTCAAATTGACAGGTAAACAGGGAATTTTTTATACTACACTTTTTTTAACTTTTGTCTCCTGATATCGTTTTATAACTCATTCGAGAATTATTTTTTTTGACATAGAAATATTTTTTCACGGAAATCACGGAATGCACGGAATCCCTCATTTCGCATAGTTGACGATTGAGTAAACTGAATATTCCAAATAAGCAAAAAAAATTCATGCACATTTTCAACCTTAGTAAAAGGTTATGTTAAATGGCTATGGATGTTGAGCACGGGTGCACGGTTTCACTTCAATTTTGTTGTAGTAGTCATTTCCCCCCCAGAGTGCTGCCCAAATTTTTCAAAATATTGATCCTAGTAAAAAATAACTGTTATTGTGGGTTTTAAAGCATAGTTTTTTCTATAAAAAAGTGGAGTAATTTACCATGGGTGCACGGATTCACCACCATTTTTTTCCAAGCTAAAGGTAGAAAATAACTGCTCCTACAAATTCTTAAAATCATTTGTATCGAATTGATATTTATTATTCGGATATGACTCCAAATGTGCGCTAAATAGAACCCCTTCTGATAACAAGATGACGTAAGAAGGTAATATTCGACTACTTCAATGTGCCTTATTTTTCTAAAACAACTGATAACGTAAAATCGAGATCGTTATCGCAAAAACTAACCCACTACAACTGGGTGTTAATTGAGATCGCCCTGTGACATGGTTTACTCCAGCATCGTCGGTTAGTAGAAGATCTTTCGCCAGTTCAAAGGAAGAAAGTGTCAGGTTTGACGCTCGGGTCAACTTTAATTAATGTCGGTTAAGTGAGGAGCAGCAGGAAGAAGACGACGAAGAAAACACGCAATGTTCCTTTTGTATTGAAGAAGTTTAACCGACATTCAACTGAGTTGATGTTGAGGTCCCCCTCCCTTCTTCTCATAAAGATATAATATGAACAAACGATTCAAGATTAAATTACGACATGCGTTGATGATAGTGATTAAAAGCAATTAAGCTATGCCTTAAGGAGCAATGCTTGTCGTTGTGGGTGCGAATATAGCTTGGGGTTGGTAATGAAATTGATAGGAGGCGAAAAAGAGGAGTTATGATTAAAAGAATAATTTTTAAAAAATTGAACAAGGAAAAAAAGAAAGAGAAAAGAGAAATTGAAAAGTAAATACAAAAAGAATGATTTCAGTTAATCAGTCGCAAGAATGTATCGTTATAGTAGAATGTTATTGATTCAATCCAATAACTTAAATAGGTAGGATTTATTGAGATTGTAGAAGACATAAATTCAAAAACAATCTAGTTAGTTCGTTCAACATGGAAGTTAATATTTACAACCTACATACTAGTTTTATTCAGAAGAAAAGGGAAGATACCCTTAGGCAGTCATCCGGTCTATCGTAAGAACCTAGAAGCCGACATCGGAAATCAAATATGATTCAGGGGTTAATTGATTGACTTTCGTGACTCCGCCAATGCGACGGAATTCATCATCCACACTCTTTTGGTTGATCTTTTTCTATCGCTCCACGGACAGCAGACGACAAGCTTCATTCATTAATTTAATTTTCGCTGGTGCTACGACAGTAAGGCCAATTGACTCCTCTGCGTTCGGAATTGCTGAATGGGGTAGGCACGACTACAATTATTGTGCTACGAGTATTTCCCAAGCAACATTTCAGGTTTTATAAACGGCTACAAGACGAACTTTAGGTTTCATAAGAAGCCTGGAGAATCTTATAAAATAATCAGTGTTACTAGGGTTTATTCAATGGTTCGATCGACTTGACCGAAAATATAAAAAAAATACATTCAATGATTTCCAACCTAAACTTAGAAACATTTCACATATGGCTCCAGTTGCTTGATAAGTTTTCGAACTATACATACTTTCCTTCTTCCCGTTTCTCCTCTGAAAGAAGGAGGGTCTTGAATCTTTAAAAAACGTCTCATGTAAAATATGGATTGTATTCCTTGAAAAGTTTCAAAAACTATGCAATTAGACCTCCCTTATTCCTGGCTCTGTACTTTATGGAATTTCTCCTTTAAAAAAATAGAAAAAATTTTCGTACTAGAATACTTTTTCTTTCAAATTTGGTTCCATTTGTTGGATAAATTCTAGAGTTATACGAACAAATGTGCGGAACTCGTTTTCCCCTCTCTTATCCCCCATCTGGAAGGTGAAAAGGATTTTTAATAATAACATAATATTTTGACGTACCCTTATACTCCTCATTGTAAAATTTGATTAAATTTATTTGATGAGCTCTTGAATTTATCAAAACGAACTGGCAACTCTCCTTTCGTTTCTATCCCGTGAGGGGAACCAAATCATCTTAGAAATATTTCTTGTACTTAAATACTCCTCCAAATTTGCTACCATCTGCTTGATTAGCACTCGAGTTAATAAAAAAAGTTGTATGGGAGCTACTCTTCCCCCTTCCTATCGAATCAGTGAAAGAAGGAGGAAGCCTTCAAAACTCATGAAAAAAAAATCTTCTCGAATAACCTCTGCTGTTAAATTTGAATAATAAGTTCTCGAGTGATCCAAAAGTGTTGTATGAAAACCTCCCTACTCCTTCCCCTCTTCCCGTTGGAGAGAGGGAGGCGCCTAGAAGAATGAAAATCACATTTCCCGTACTCAAATATATTTCCAGTTTACATGATAATTTTTTTTATTCGATTCGTTCGATTAGTTCTCGAGTAAAGCATAAAACTGTATGGGAGATCTCCTCCCCCAGTGGAATGACAGATGGATCAAACATCGTAGAAACTGGAATCGTAGCCTCATACCTTCGTATGTGAAATTTGGATTCATTTGCATGATTGAATTGAATAATACAATAAATTTAATGGAAGACCCCCTCCTCCCCTTTTTATTTTCCCAAGTAAAGAAGGTAAGTCTCAAATAATCATAGAAACATTTCTCGTACCTAAAAAATCACCCATGTCAAATTTGGTTCCATTTGTTAGATAAGCTCTCGGATTTTTCAAAAAAATTTATGGGAGGGCCCTCCGTCCTTTTCTATCTCTATACTGGAGGGAGGAAGGAGTCCCAAACTATCTTCAAAATATTCTTCCTACCCATATACCATCGCATGCAAAATTTGGTTCCGTTTGCTTGATTAGTTTTCGGATTGTGCGAAAAAGTGTATGGGAGCCCCCGTTCTCACTTACACTTCCCCATTGGATGGAGGGAGGGGTTAGGAAGGGAGGGCCATTTTAGGAACATTTCTCGTAACCAAATACACTCTCATACCAAATTTGGTTTCAATTGCATGATCGGTTCTCGAGTTATTCGAACATGTTTCTTTTGTTTAAGAGGCCTCCTCCCCCCTCCCAGAGAGTGGGAGGGGTCTCAAACTATTATAGGAACCTTCCCCGGCCCTCAAAAACCCCTCCTGTCAAGTTTCACGCAAAGTTGTTTCCATTTGCACGATTTGTTCTCGAGTTACCGTCAACTGGGGCAACATGCAACGCTTTTCAACTTCAATGGCTTCTAAAATCTTAATGCTTACAGATAACCCATACCTCTTGTACATAAAAAGTTTTAAGGTTGATGGGACACAAAACTGACGGAGTCAGTAAAATTATTGGTTTTACTAGTTATTTTTAAATTTACAAAAACATGCGATTTTCACCCTACTAAGAAATAGGGGTAAGTTGCAACAAGCTCTGTCATTAATGAAAAATCAAATGAAAACGTTCGAAAATTTAAAGTTTTTGATACATTTGTGATGTCATAACGCATAAAGCACCAATTGGAGTAATTTTTGGTTTTTTTCGAATTAAATTTTACATTTTTTCTGTCAAAAATGTTTTTAAGAAAAAAGTGTTAATCTACTGCATACATTTAGGGGTAAAAAATACAACAAAATATTCTATTATCTTAAATCATGTATAGACCCGAATGACCCGGGTGGTTAAAAGGTCTCAAATAAATTATAATAATAATAATTAAATCATGTAAATCAATCTTAGGATGGATGAAATTTTAATGTTAACAAACGCATGATGCAAAACAATCATATCCCAGCATATGGAAACGCGATTTATGAGATTTAGTTCTGATTTGCATTTAGTTGCATTTTGCCCCAGACAGCTAACTGTATTATAAAAATATTTATTTACAAAAATTTTGTGATTGTCCGAAAAATATTTATACACCAACCATGGCCGTAGGAACGGGGGGGGTTTTGGGGGTTAAACCCCCCCCATGAGGGTCCAAAAAAGGAAGCGAGGTATTCTACTCTACACTCAAAATTTTAAATTCATAATCAATTTATGATAATTAATAGAGCAAAGTTATTCAAGAGTAACTATCTGAACTAAAAACTAATACAAAAACCTCAAAAACCCATTTCAAGTTCAAAATTATGCTACAGTTTTTAAGATTTTTCTCACTTGTTCATAGAATAAGGTTGTCAGATTTTTTTTTCGGCACGTATCTGGGCTGTTTTATATAAAAACCTCGCAAAATCCGGGTATTTCATTTCAAAATTGTCGATCAAATCCAGGTAAAACCGGGCAATTTTGGTCAAAACCTAGGAATTGCTCATCAAAAATCTAGGAAAAAACTTAAAAAAACCTTTCATGATAATTTTTTGAAACTTGCTGCAAAAATTTTGGACGCATAAATAAAAAAAAAATACAACACAAATTTTATTTGAGAATAAGAATGAGAACAAACCCGGGAAAATCCGGGCTTTTCCAATAAAATCTGGGCAAACGGGTCGGACCAGACTTATCCCAAATTTTATATTAAACATCCGGGCCAATCCGGTTAAAACCGGGCAATGTGGCAACCTTATCATAGAAATTTAGGTCTGAATATTATATTTTAAATTGAACCCATTTTGGAGGTTCTGGTTTAATATTCCTATAACCAAAATTGTATCTACATATTTTCGTATTTCTGATTTTGTATCAAGTTTAGAATTCTTGATTTTCAGTTCGAATAATCATAAGAAATTAGGAATGGAAAGCTGCTTGGAAATCCTTGTTCGAATTCGGTTGGCATTTCATATCAAATTTGAATCATTGGGCTTATTCTGCGACTCGAGTGACGTGACTTACGAAATTTCATGTGGTTTTGCAGGCTTAAATAACCTCTCTAGCCTCGAAATTTTCGTTAGGATGAGCTGTTTTTGGTCTTCAGAGCTCATCAATACACAAATTTCTTTTCTGTAGCATTTTCTGAAGCCAAGACAAAAACGTGAAATTTCGTGAGTCGCAGAAGAAGCCCTCATGTTTTTCGAAAATCAAAGCATTTTCAATATTCAATATTTATTCTAACACAAAATTTAAACATTTAAAGCTTCTAAGTGGCGATCCAAAATTGAAAACCAGATTCTGATTCACCATTCGAAATTCACATTTTAAATTGGATTCACAAAACATATCAAAAATAAATAATTGAAATAATGAATTAAGATTAAACCAGCACTATAGAATTTAAATGAATGATTCATGAAAATAAAATCTGGAATTGAGATTCGGCAATCGTATTTTTTGTACATTTCGGAAATCGTAAAGAAATTCGGAAACAGATTCAAGGTTCAATTCTTGAATTCAGGTTTAAAATTCAAATTTAAAATTTATAAAAAGATTTGGCTTGTGAATGAGTTTTTCAATCAACATAAAATAGTCGAGAAATTCAAGAGGACATAAACTTAAAAATTTGCTTTTGAATTCAATTTCCAAATTTCAAAATTTTTAATCAGAATAAGTTTGTACACACAAATCAGCTGAAAATCACAAATATAAAGTAGAATTTGAGTTAACTTTCTAAGTTTTGATTCATGCAAAATATCCCAAATTAAATTTTAAAAAAATCATCTACAAGATTTTAAGTATGAAACTGATTCTTTATGAAAAATATTTCCTGTTTAAGAAACATGTACCTGATCTTCACCTAAAAAATCTGCACATTTTTTTTCGGTGTATTGTTTAAAATTATTAATATTGCAGCTTTTTTTAAAGCCAAATTTAAAACTTAAAGCATGAATTTAGTACAAGTTTGCATCAAGCAAATATGATTCGAATTTTTTTTTATCTTTTACTGTTTTTTGGAAAATATTATTTATTTTCATCGAAGGATAGAATCTTTGAATTCGAAAAAGAGTTTAGAAGATTGTGCTTGTTTGATTTGAGTATAAAATAAGTTTTTTTTAAAGAAATTGGAGGCTACTCTTAAAAGAACTTATCTTATGCTCAAATCAAATAACTTTGATCTACCAGACTTTTAAACAAATTCAAAAATTTTAACCGTCGATGAAAGCAAATTTCATATATTGTTTCTAGAGGTTTCATTAAAAAAAAATCGCTCACCCTTTAGGCTAAGGACCACTTTTCTAAAGTAACTTTTTTAAGGTTTAATTAATGATACACCATCCTTGTGGCATTCTTGTCTTCTATTAAGTAACAATTTCATACGGAAAATAACAATGAGTACTTAAAAATGAACAATCAAATAGTTACAAACATAATTTGTTTTTATTTTTTTTTATTCGTGTGTTGTTAGACATAAAATTATAGAAAAAAAACTTAGTCACCAAAACCCCACCCATGAGTCGGTTCTTCCTACGGCCCTGACACCAACAGTGTTGGAAAAGGATAATGAAAGCAATATAAAGTTTGTAGGTGATTTCATTAAGGGGGGGGGGGGGGGGGGGGGGTAGGGTCTAACACTTTCAAAAAATCGATTTTTTTATTTTTTTATTTTCTTATTGTAAAACATTTCAAGAATGTTGTGTCAAATTTTCAAGTCAATTGAAGCAAAACTGTAGAAATTATAGGCCTTTATCTCCTCCTATCTAATACTGCAAGAAAGCAAGAGCAGAAACTTCAAACGGGTTTTTCTCGAAAGCACATTTTTAAAGTCCGTGGACATCGTCATTTGAAAACTACTTATCCGATTTTTTTCAAATTTGGAACATATTTTCTACATATAAAATACCAGACCCCAACGTTTTTTTTTTTTTTTTTACTTTGGGGACATTTTACAGGTGAAAAATGGCGGATTTTTTCGTGAAAAATCGTAGTTTTTATTCGAACAGCCACAAAAATTTCATAAATTTTTTTTTAAGTTAAATAAAAACGTTGGGGTCCAGAAAAACATCTATTAAAAATATTTTGCTCTGATTTTTTGACTTCAGATGATTCAGTGCTGAGATACAGTGTCCACCGCAAATCCTGTTTTCTAAAAGGCATCCTCGAAAGTGCTCCGTCACCGGCTCATTTTTCAATATTTTTCTACGAAAAAATTACTAAATGTTCTTTTAACAATGCTTTGTATAATGCAAAAAATTTGAATACATTTGTTTGAACGATAGCTCTAGAAAAAAAATCGTGAAAATGGTGTTTTTTATACCCGTTAGACCCTACCCCCCCCCCCCCCCCCCCCTTAAGCCAATCCGTCATACTAGGTAAAGTTGTTTATGGCATCGAAAAATGTAAAAAATTGTACATCTATTGCTCAATTTTTTAATTTTTTTTATGACAACCAAAAACTTTAAAAAAAACTCTCTCACGATGTCAAAAACTACGCAATCATCAATTTGTTATCATTCAATTATAACTTTATAATAGTATATTGAAATAAAAATTGAATGAGTGTTGTGGACTACAAATGTTGCATCTAACCCTGCTTTTCCATGATGCTCCGTTTGACGGTATACGAAAAGTTGTAAAGGAGCCCCCTTCTGTCCTTCCTATCACCGCACTGGATGGAACCTGTAGTAATAAATATTCACAGAAGCATTCCTTATGCTGAAATACCCTCCCAAGCCAAATTTCGTTCCATTTGCTGGGTGAGTTACCGAGTGATGTAACAAATTGTATGGGAGCACCCTCCTCCTTCAAGATTTTCCGACTGGAAGAACGGAGGGTTCTCAAAATATCATAGCAACATTTCTCGTAATCAAATACCTTGCTATGCCAAATTTGCTTTAATTTGCTTAATTAGTTTTCCAGTATTGCTGAAAGTTGTAAAGGAGCCTCCTCCCCACTTTCTATTTCCTCACTGGAAGGAGGAAGGGGTACCAAATATTCTTAGAAACATTCCTCGTATCCAAGTACCCAGTTATGAAGTTATGAAGACTTATTACTTTATATGAGAGACCTCCTTCCCCCTTTCAGAAAGAAGGAGGGGTCCCAAACTATTATAGGAACCTTCCCCGTCCTCCAATACCCCCATCTGTTTCAAGCGAATCCATCAATATTAAGAGACGGCCGTTAGGGAAACACGCGGCAAAACAAGTTTTTTTCTGAAGATGGCTGAAGCTCAGCAGGCCGAAACGTAAAAAACAGCAGTTTTAATTTGGTCCTAAGTAAATCACCGAAAAAATTAGGGTAAATGATCTTGAGCGGAATTAAATGGCCCAACTCGATGCAAATCGGAACATTTGATCAAGCGGTGTGGATAGGGGTTATATCCGAACAATTTTTTTAGTTCAGCGGATAGATCTTAGTTTCTTTCTAATGATGATTTTTAGAATATTTTAGAGTAAATCCTAATAACTCTAGAGCTGTTTTACTGAAGAAAGAATTCTGATCTTGAGCGGAACCACGCTCATCTTGAGCGGAACTAAAATATGATCTTGAGCGGAACCATTTTGTACTGTAAACATCTTTGATAGCTCTCATTCCTAATCTTTGTGTAACTGTGAAAACTACAATCAAATTTCATCTTTAAAGATTTGAAAGTTTAAAAATTAATGTTTTTACATAAATTACAAAAACATAGCCATCCAAAATTGATCTCAAAATATCCGTTTAAATTTTTTTCTGACTTCAAAAAAGATATAAAATTTTCACTTTGATTCACTGTTACCTTATTTCGAAAAAAATGGATTCTATAAACTCAAATTTCAGTTTTATTCATTTAAAAATTCACTTCGTAGGTATATTTGAATAATTATTTGAATTTGAATTTCGTATAGGGTCATACCAAAACTACCAGAACATAGATTTTACTATATCTAAACAGCAGCTAAAAAGTGCTTTTTACGGCAACAGGCACTTAAGAACCTAATATTGTAGTATTTAAAGCAATATTAAGATTGTAACTACTAGGTTTAAAAATTTATATGTAGCCTACGATGTTTGGCGAAATAAATAAATAAAAAAAAATTAAAAAAATTGCCCCGAACAACTTTTGAAGGTAACGACAAAGTCAGTAATACAAAAGTGAAAATAAGATGCCTTAGATTCCAGATTTTGCAAAAAAAAAAACTGTACATTTGTCTTATTCAAGGTGTTTTTGAGAAAAAAAAATCTGATTTTTTGTGATTTTATCCGATTATTCTAATGATGGGTTTCTGTGATGCTTATTCTTTTAATTTCATTGAAAATTCATGATAAATTGGATCTTTTTTACATTTTAGTTGGGGAAAATTAGTTAACATTGACACCAATTGAAGTAATTTTTTGTTTCTATCAATTTTACATCTTTTCTGTCCCTAAAGTTGATATACAAAAGGTGCTGCATGCATTCAGGGGAAAAATCACGAGTGAGACATAAGGCACAAGGCAGCGCACCTATCGGTTTATTTTGAAAGCTAGTAGTTTCGCTCAAGATCAAAGATGGTTCCGCTCAAGATCATATTTTACTTTTAAAAACTAAGCGATAAATTGATATTTTGATGGAAAACTTTTTACAAAAACCCGAATAATGCTTTTTTATGAATTTTTCTACCATTTCAATCATTAACAATCAGTTTATAACGGCCAAGGGTTACATAAATTGACGTTCAAAGTCAGCTTAGATTGGTGAAAATTGCAGCAGAAATACGTATGTTTTTAAAGCTTCTAATAACATTATTTCATTTCATAAATTTAAGCAAAAATGAAAAAGGTTGTATGGAAAGATCTTAAAAAAGTGTTATTTCAATATTTCGATAATATTCATTAATAATCATTGCCTAGATCTTAGGAAAAGTAAATGGTTCCGCTCAAGATCAGATTTCGACTAGTTCCGCTCAAGATCATTTACCCTATCAATCAAAGAAAACCATAGCGAATCGGATCAGTAGTTTTCGAGTCTATATGGAAGGGACAGACAGACAGACAAACAGACAGAAATTCATTTTAAATTTGAAGTACACCATATGAAAGTTTTTATCAAAAGCTATCATTTGAACCATTCAAAATTTTTACACACTAAATTGATCTATTATAAAAATGAGTAAATAATTATTTATACTCTTTATACTCTTTTCACTATCAAGATCTAGTTTAAGGTCCTTAAAATACAATGAAAGAGATTTCAGGCACCTTGAAGCACCATTTTTTGAGTTATAGTCAAATAAAGATGAAAATATCATGCAAATGGGTAATTTTAACCCACCAATGAGTATAAATTCAACAAAGTTGATGTTGGTTTGTCAAAAAAAAAGTGTTTCTCATGATTGATCAATCATTTCACATTGACATGAGTTTCATTAAATGTCTTGATGATATGATATGATATGATATGATGTATCATTTAATGATCAACTAGTCCAAAACCCGGTTTTCAAAAGAAATTAAAAGTAGGGTAAAAAATAACACCAAGCATCCTACTTTAAAAGTTGTTTATAAAAAAAAGTTGTATAAATTTATTTTAAGTAATTTAAGTAATTTTCATACAAAATTTTCAAAAATTTCAAAATAGTCCAAAACACCTTAGGGAACATCCATAAATGACGTAGCATTTGGTGGGAGGGGGGGGGGTTTGACCTTGTGTGACGATGTGTGACGAGAGGGGGGGTAGGGGTTCAAGTAAAGCTACGTAGCTTTAATTAAAAATCGAAAAAAAATCAAAATTGTTTTGAGTAATTTAAAAGAGGACACGAAGTGCTGGTCATCACTCCGGAGGACGATAGAGAGTGGGTGGAGGCAGCTGACATCGCAGATGCAATTATTCCAGCCGAACTGACGATGGAGGAAAGCTGCCCAACGATTTCATTGGAATCCAGAATGGAGATAATTTGGACCGACACAACTGTTTGAATACTTACTAGCTAACCTGTTTGTTGAAAGATAGCTTGGTTTTTTTGACTGATTCATATGCTTTTTTAAAATTCCATTTATAACTTCTTTCCCTTTTTTTGTTAATTTTTGTATTATTCTTGCAAAATGCTGATAATAAAAGTAAAAATTAAAAATAGGGGGGGGGGGGGTTTATTAAAACTACGTTATTATCTAGGGGGGGGGTCTATGACTTTGTGACGAAATGCTACGAGGGGGGAGGGGGGTATAAAAACTCAACAAAAAAGCTACGTCATTTATGGATGTTCCCCCTTATCATACTTTTTGCCGCCTCATTGTATGGAACTGCCCCATAGTGCAGTGCAAGTGTCATCATTGGACTACAAGAAAAGTGAATAAAAGAAACTCACCCGAAATTTGGGAGTCAGTGTCTGCTAAATTAATGTATGAGAATCACCCACTGCAACCCTGAGCCCTCGACAAAGGTGCACCAATAATTGATTCGAAAAAATCATCCGCCGCCATATTTGCCGCAATATCTGCCAGGATATTTTCGTTGCCTACTTAAAGGCGTTTTACCCTTAACGATATGAAAATGTATATTCCAAAAGGGGAATTTTCGATACGTTTAGTAATAGGTAACATATGAGTTTATGCCAAAGTATGCTTAGTTTACAAAAATGCGATGAACATGTTAGATCAAGTTCATTCGTGTTGGGAAAAAGTTATTGAAATTTCGACACTTATAGCACATTTTGAAAATTTTACCATGCAAAAATGTTTTCAAGATCTTTGGGCGTTTTATTTTTTTTACAGCATGTTCTTCAGCTGGCTGAGTTTTTATCAAAAATATCATCAAAATTAAGTTTTTTCCGTTATTTTTCTTATAAGACGTAAAAGAAATCTCTGAATAATCGTGAACGTTCAATTCGGTTCCTACATGATTTTAGCACTGTAAATAGCGTTAATGCTTAACTGGTGCGGTCTGTACAGTTTTCCCCTATTCTATGCGATTAGAAGCATTGTTTTCACGGCTGAGTTAGAGCTTCCAAAATCGATGAAAATGAGTTGGAACGGAAAAAAAATTCCACCCCAATGTATGCGAAACATTTATCATTTACGAAAAAGTTGATTAATTCCAATTCGACAAAACAATTTAAGGTGCTTTGTCTGTAATATACTGTTCAGGAGTGAACAAAAAACTGTTAAAATAGTTTAAAAATTCCTACAAAATAATAAGAAAAAAATATATTTCAACAACTATTTGAGAATGTCAGCATCGTTAAAACCTGAAGCCTCATTTTTCTCGAATCACAATATTCACTATAGCTCACAATCCCCTATAAGCCCACGGAAAACCGGCTCCATCTCACGACTCACTTGCGTATAAGTTGAAAACAAAACAACAGCATAGCTTATTAGCTTCCCCAGTCCAACTTATTCGCTGTTCACTGCCATGATGAATCAGTTGCTGTCTTTAGCCTACATGTACTTGTGATGCGGGAGTTAAACCCACCAACAACCCAACAAACAACCATGGAGTGGAGGCAATAAGTCAGCCAGCTAGCTACTAGCAGCGGATTCGCTCAGCCGAAGCGTGGCGAGCCAAGGCGGTTTCAGCTCAAGCTTCTCAGCTCCCGAGGTTCAGTCGTGCAGTTCATCGTGCAACCTGCGGACGTGTTTTTTTTCGCGTGCCGGTGGCCTTTTCCGTGTTTAAAAAACTTATCCCATCCCCCGTATACCTTCATAAAATACCTGTTGTTGGTCACCCACCACACCTTTGTTATTTTGTGCCTTTCAGCGGCCACACTGAGTGGTGTTAGTGACTTGTACGCGACTTCAGGAGGGCGTTGGCGTGGCGATGAGGTGACCGACATACTTCAACCGTGCGAGTTGGGGTGTCTGAAGAAGCCCAAAAAAGGCACGCTTACCTTCTACCGCGGCGTGTTCTTGGCTTCAGTTCAAGAACGTCGTTCGCTTTACGGTCTGGCGAAATGTGTACCTATAGTTGAGGGATTGTGTTGTGGATTCTTATCTATGCGTTAGTGTATTTTTTCCTCATTTTTGCTTATTTGATAGATAGCAAAAAACCTCGCTGATAAGAAAAGGGCCTCAGCGGCACAGGTGAAAAAATCAATACCATACGTAGGTGAATCATTGTGATACAAGATTCTTTGATATCGATTCATAACTATACTGTAAGCGCCATTTCCTGTCCAATAGAAAGGGAATTGTGCAACTTTCGTTTCAACTTCAGATGATCCATGTGCTGGGCTGTGGGAAAAAGTGACGACCGGTTCACCGAATAATCACCGAAAAGTTCATTGTTCCTGAAGCAAGTTTTTCGCAGCGCCAAACAGGCAAATTCGATCGAGAAGAAAAGTGAATGTAAAACCGTGCGGCACCCCCGATCACCTAATAAATGATCAGAATCCGTTAGATCTCTGGTGATCCACCGCTTTGAATGAATGTGTGTGCCGCTGGTGGAAAACCTCATTAAATTTGTGTAATGAATGAAACAAATATAACGATCAACAGAGGAGAAAAAAAACCGCATAAAGATCCATCAAATACCTGCCTACTACAATTTGCATCGCGCTGTAGGGAGTTTTCCCAACCGTAAAACACAAAGGTAAGTTTAAAGTGCATAATAATGGACCCACTATGAACCTACCGGCTCATTTAGTAGCGAGGAGGCATTTGTTTAGTTAGGGTAGATCATTAAAATGACGTCAGAGCTAAGGCTTTTTGGTTTTCACTAGCGTGAAAACAGTCAAAATCTTGCGATCGCCGTTTTACTGTTTTATTCGATGAAGGGATTTTTTAGGGTGACCAATCACAATAGTCTTCTGACGAGCATATTAAGTTGAATTATTGCATTTTATGCAGTCCGTTTTTCAAGACTGTCAAAAACATATAGTTTTTCATAAACTTTTTTATAGATTTTTTCATACAATATTTTCTGAAGGTGTTTGGAAGAGTAAGCGATTTTTAAGCAATTTTAATACATTTTAAGTTTCATAAATAATAAACTGAATTAAAAAATAAAACTACCTCTAAAGAAAAAGTTCTCAAGAAGACCTTCATGGAACCCCAATTATTTTACAAAACTTCACGAACCTACATATTGGTTATTAAAATATCATCATCTCAGTTATTCTCAACATGTGGCAGTTTCTAAATCGAACATGGGAATGGAGAAATAAACTTGTTTAATGCAAGCTTATTTGGAAGCATCGGCCCAATTACAATAAAGTTGATCATCTCATTGCCAGTTGTATCAGTCAGAATTTAAAATTACTCTGTTGAAAAAGTGACATGCTGCTTAATAAATCGATCCCATTCTTATACTTATAAAACAGAATATATAAGGTACACTGGGGTAAGTGTGGACAGGTTTTCGTATAGTTCAACTTTAAAATAATCATTAAAAATCAGCAGTGGATAAATTTTGATAAAATTACGTTCAATGTGATGCAGAACACGTTGTTTACAAACGCTGAAGAGATGAGCTTGATAGACGAAAAGGGAGATAAGTTATCACTTAAAATGTTATGGACTGCTGGTGTTTTCACTAACCCTACTTCATAAGGGTACCCTGTTCCTTTGATTTTCCCTTTGATTTCTTAGGAAATTTCCAACAAATTTGTGTTCTCTTATTTGAATACGTTACTTTATTGCTGGAGCCACCCAAAACATTGAAAAAAGTTCAGTAAGGCTTCTTTCAATGATTATTGTGTGTATTTTATGTTGCAACACACGAGATTTGAATTTATCTAAAATATAAACTTATTTTAGAAAAAACAGTACTTTTCCCAACTTTTCATGATCTGAACGCTAAATAAAGCTAAATTTTATTGAATGAAGGAGACGAAATTGAAAAAAATGTGTAAACATCAAGTATGTATAAAGCCGTCCCCACTTACCCCAGCTAGGGTTTGGAGACAAAATTTTAGTTTTTTGCAAAAAAAAACTCTTTTTTCTTCATTTTTAACCGCTGTTTCCTTTCCTAACTGATTGTTTCGAATGTAAGGACTGATTCAATGTAGAGTTTTTCATCAAAAGCAAGCTAGTTTACGAGAAATTTGCAATTTAAAAAGATGCATATTACCTAACTCGACATCGTAGTCAAAAATAGAAAATTCTCAAAAAGTCGCTGTAAACATCCGTTATTGTCGGAATCGTATCTTTTTCACAGTTATTAGATAGATTAAAGGGTGATACGGTCAAAATTTGGTCAAGGGAAAACGCGTGTAAATCGGTGAAATCGTTTATTTAAAAAATCAAATTAAATTTCTTTTTCAAGTTTAATTAGTATAAAATTCAGGAAAAATATTCAGTTAGGCTTCCGCTTTTCCAAATCCGAATTGTCGGGCTTTACGCTTAACCCCTGCCATAAGATTTTGTACAGCCACCTTGTCCACCTTCTTCGCCGCAGAAAGCCAGTTTGCCTTGAACTGCTGCTCGTCCTTAGCAGTTTTTTGGTCTTCTTTAGGTTCCGTTTGACAATAGTCCAGTATTTCTCAATTGGGCGAAGCTCTGGCGTGTTGGGAGGGTTCTTGTCCTTGGGAAACACCTGCACGTTGTTGGCGGCGTACCACTCCATGGCCTTTTTACCGTAATGGCAAGATGCCAAATCCGGCCAAAACAGTACGGAACAACCGTGTTTCTTCAGGAAAGGCAGCAGACGTTTATTCAAACACTCTTTCACGTAAATTTCTTGGTTGACAGTCCCGGAAGCTATGAAAATGCTGCTTTTCAAGCCACAGGTACAGATGGCTTGCCAAACCAGATATTTCTTCGCGAACTTTGACAGTTTCTATGATTGAAAATATCTGCTACCTTTCCCCTTCCTTTTGCCGTATAAAACTCCTGTCCCGGAAGCTCCTTGTAGTCGGCTTTGACGTATGTTTCGTCGTCCATACCACGCAATCCAAGTTCGTCAGCATCGTTGTGTACAGCCTCCGGGATCGCGCTTTGGCCGTCGTATTTTGTTTATCACCGCGATTTGGAGTCACTACCTTCTTGTAAGTCGATAGTCCGGCTCGTTTTTTGGCTCGATGCACGGTTGTGGACGATACACCCAGCTTATTTGCGGCATCTTGGAGAGAGGTTAGGGTTTCGCTTGAAACTACCGGCAACTCTCTTTGTCGTCTCAGCGGCTTCCGGTTTTCGATTTCCCCCCGATCCAGACTTCCTGGCTGTCGACAAACGTTCCCCAAACACTTTAATTACATTTGTAACGGTTGATTTGGCAACTTTTAGCGATTTTGCCAGCTTTGCGTGCGAGTAGCTCGGATTTTCGCGATGCGCGAGCAAAATTTTGATACGTATCTTGGACTCTTCTTTCTTGGACGGCATTTTGACAACTGAAGAGTGAATTCCAAAATCAAAATAGGAGCAACATTCTACACACACACACACCTTCAAAATGAGGGGTGTTCAGGTTTTTTAAATGAAAAATTGAAAGAAATACGTCAAGTTGATATTGACCAAATTTTGACCGTCCCTTTTGACCACTTTTTACAAGTAAATTGAACATTCTGCATTAAAAGTTTAAATAAATAGTTAACAGTATTGTTATAATAGCCATTGTCTACACTTACCCCAAGACCCAAGACATATTGTATTACATTATAATACATGCTAGAAATTTAAGAAAATTTAAGATAACTCACGGTGTCTTTTTTATAACAATTTAAAAAAAAATCGGCATCTCTAAACATTTACATTATAGAAGAGCCCAACGCACCTATTTAGGAAAAAAAGTCGAATTTAAACATTACAGAGCATTTATAGATATGTTAACACTAGAAGGACCGGCAAATTGAATATACCTATTCGGACCGTGACCAGTCAAAATGACTTGTCACTGAACGGGCCTAACGTGCCGACAGCATTGAACGCACTCATAGAGATGACAGTTCTCAAATTGGGACGATGAGAGAGGGAGAAAAGAAAGCTGCAAATTAAGCGGGAAGGCTAGAAGCAATAACGTAGACAAAAGTAAACAAACAAGAATCATTCTTAAAAGTTGAGTTCTAGTGGTGTTCGAATCATAGCTTGATTCTAATTGAGGCTATATTAGAAAAGATCTACTTCAAATTTACGTGCTTAGGTGAGACTTGAGTGTGAGAAGCAATTTAGTTTGAAATTTAACTTAAAGTTACTTAATCTAGGTAAATAACTTAACCTAATTAGTACGCTAGTGCCGGTGGAGTTGCTTATCCAAGCTAAGTACTAAGTTATCCGGAAGTGCTCAACTGTACAATTTGGAGTAAGCATCATCGAACAGGTGAGAAAGTAGTTGAGAACCTTTAGAATTTATTGTGAAATTGTACAATTAATTAAAGGTGAAGCGTCATAGCGAGTGCAAAGGCTGGAATCTAGACAGGAGGAAAGAAAGAGAAAGGTCACTAAACGTAAGCTGAAAGAGATATCCTAATATGTTCAAATTACTTTCATTAGAATTGTTATCGTAGGATTTTAAAACGTACCACAAACTTCGAACGGATTAAAGGAGCGTTTACGAATTCGGAACCAAATCTTTCTCTGTTACCAGCGATCCGCGAGTAACGAAAATCAATATTTTAAAATCGTTTACGGAAGGATGTCTGATTCAGCCAGCACCGCAGCCACTGCTGCCCAACAAGGTAAGAGCGTAGCTAGTAGGTCCCCTAAGGCCAAGAGTGATACCCCCCTTCAACTCAAGTCCGTTGCTCTTGGCCCAATTTCTCAGAACAGCAATACGAAACCAGGCACGACTAAGAAAAGGCCCTCTTCTGAAAAAGTTAACCCCATAACCAGCAAAACTCCTCCCAAAGATATTAGCCATACTTCCTCCGCGAAAACGGTCGTAAATGTCGGTCACAGCTGTCGGACGTGTAAAGCGGTGGACTATAGCCGAATGGTGCAGTGCGACGATTGTGATGGATGGAATCACTTTAGTTGTGTGGGTGTGAACCAAAGTGTGGAGAGTAAAAAGTGGAACTGTGAGAAGTGCAAAGCAAAAAAGAAGAAGGCAGGTGATATCAAGGATCCCAAGAACGCTGCGTTACGGAAGAAGGTCGATAAACCGAAGCCAGAGAAGAATAACATCGCAACGAAGAAGGAAAATTCTCAGCTGAAGAAACCCATACGAGAACCGTCGAAAGCTGCCTCAGTGACGTCAGCAGGATCGAGGAAGTCTGCGAAAGCACATCTAGAGCTACAGTTACAGAGACTTGTGGCGGAACAGACGCTGTTAGAGGAAAAGAAGAAGTTGATGGAGAAACACTTCAGCATTCTCGAAGAGTTGGTCGATCTCGAAGACGAAGAAGCAGCGGAAGAAGAAAACGACGCTAATGCGAAGGTAGAGAACTGGTTGGGCGCCGCTGGAGCCAAGCGCCAAGAAGAGGAACCAAATTCTACAAGTGAAGAAGAAGGGTGTTCCGACGACGAAGAAGAGGAAGAAGGTGGAGAAAAGGATTCCAGCGATGATTCCAAGGAGGAAACGGAGACAGACAGCAGCGATGACTCTAGTGAGGACGAAAAGGGAGGATCTAACGATTTCAGCTTCAATCCGAAGGGTCGTTCTACGCCAGCGAAGAAAGGCGAAAGCAAGCGAAAAGACGCAAGCAGTAACTGGTTAACCTGGAACCTGACGCGCAATCAGCTCGCCGCTCGCCATGTTGTCGCAAAGGACTTGCCTTTGTTTTCAGGGAATCCCGAGGAATGGCCGATGTTTTTTTCCACTTTTGAAAGCACGACCCGGATGTGCGGCTACACTGACGACGAAAACATGATACGACTGAGGAACTGCTTGAAGGGAGATGCATTTGCTGCCGTTCGAAGTTTTCTGCTCCATCCGAAGACAGTGAACAGGGCGATGGATGCGCTCAAGTTAAAATTTGGGCAGCCGAGGTTCATTATCGAATCCCTGAAAGACAAGGTTCTTGCCATTCCACCGGTCGACTCTGAGTCTATGAACGCGATGGTCGATTTTGCGCTGGACGTCCAAAACCTGACGGTGATGATCGACGCCTGTGGTCGGAAGGAGCTCAAGCAGGATGCTTCATTGCTGAACTCACTGGTTTCCAAACTTCCGGGACCAATGCAATTACAGTGGGCGAAACACTCTAGAAGTATTCGGAAGGTCAACCTGAAGACTTTCGGAAAGTGGATCTACGAGATAGGCGAAGACGCCTGTCTGGTTTCGAAGCCGCGTCAGCCCAAAGTACCGTCACACAACCAGGAGCCACGCAGGAGAGCTCAGGCATACGTGAATGCTCACGTTGAGCACCAGGGAGAGTACCGTGCTCATTTCCCAGGAGGTAGCACATCATCAGCCGGCGCAAGAAGAACCTGCCCCACAGCGTGCATTGTCTGCAGGGGATCTTGTTCATCTCTCGCGAACTGCCAAGGATTTCGGGAACTGTCGTACGATGGACGGTGGGCAATCACACGTGAAGCCAAGATGTGCCGGAAATGCCTGAAGCGCCACAGAGGGGGATGTGTGTCCAGGAACTGCGGAGTCAACGGATGCACATGCAAACATCACCCATTGCTGCACAAGCAACTCAATCCAGAATCCGCGCCCATGCAACCAAACGCAGAGTTCACGCCCATCCAGACCGGAGACAACGTGCAACGGGAAGAGCGGTCCTGCCACACTCACCTGTCCGGGTCCAGCGCTGTCCTGTTTCGCTATGTTCCAGTCGTGGTGTATGGGAACGGGATTGTGATCCATTGCTACGCTTTCTTGGATGACGGATCCTCGCTGACACTTATGGACCAAGATCTTGCGGACGAACTAAACCTGGCTGGAAAATCTTGTCCATTGAGTCTCAAATGGACCGGAGACACACGCCGTATTGAAGATAATAGCCAGATTGTCAGCTTAGAAGTGTCCGGCCTAACGGGAGAGCGCTTTCACATGGGAGACGTACGAACAGTGAGCGGACTGCAACTACCGCCTCAGACACTCGACGCGAAACAACTTCAGGCTGAAAACACTTATCTGCGAGGGATTCCCCTGGAGTCGTATCATAGTATCCAGCCTCGTCTACTCATCGGTGTGCAACATGCAAACATGACACTTGTCAGGGAGAGTCGAGAAGGCAAGCCTGGTCAGCCGATTGCTGTTAAGACCGATTTAGGATGGACGATCTACAGTGGAGCGTCGAATGGAGAAGCGCTTAGCATGGTACACTACACTTATCACATTACCTCTTGTGACCACAAGACAGAATCGAACGCTGCAGAGGAGCATGAACGCGACGTGCATTACCCGAATGGCGAATCGAAGGCAACTGCCTGTACGCGTTCTCCTGCGGTCGATGGCCCACCTGTGGATTCATCAGTCACATCATCGACTCGACCGTTCGCACACGTTAATATCGACCTTTTGGAAAAAAGGGAAGTGGCTAAAGGGAGTAGAGTAGAGAAGAGATTGGGGGGTCCTCTGTTTTGTCTTTCTATCCTCGGGGTGTACTTACTATTAGCTAGCTCTTTAACCTCAAACTTGTGCAGCGACAGCAATTGGGAAACCAATTTCGTTGGCATCGATCGGGCGTTGAAGGAGGCGTTGCAAGCTGTATACCAGCACAAGATGATCCAGGAGTTATGTTTGGTGTCCACCACCTACTGTTTCAATCTACCGGCAGCTCCCCATATGGGGGGGAGCTGGGGACAATTTGTACAGTCCGTCAAGCAGACCTTAGCGGAGTTACAATCACCATATCGCTCCAAGGAGGAGGAACTTAGGAGTGCCTCAGTCGGGGTCGAAAGCATCTTCAACGGCAGGCCGCTCACCTATGTACCGATCGAGGATGAAGCCGTTCCTGCGCTTACACGAAACCACTGGTTGGTCGGCAGTTTCCACGTGATCAAGCTATGAGCCGACGTATGCGCTATCGCTATCATTCGAATGGCAAACCAAGACGGGTGGGCGCGTATCGTGAGAATTAAGACGGCGAAAGGCGTGTACAAGAGATCAGCTGTTAAGGTTCCAGCGCTAGACATGCGAACTAAGAAAGAGTTTGCAGACTCAGAGACGGAGTCAGCAAACTGGGGGGGAGTGTCACTGAACGGGCCTAACGTGCCGACAGCATTGAACGCACTCATAGAGATGACAGTTCTCAAATTGGGACGATGAGAGAGGGAGAAAAGAAAGCTGCAAATTAAGCGGGAAGGCTAGAAGCAATAACGTAGACAAAAGTAAACAAACAAGAATCATTCTTAAAAGTTGAGTTCTAGTGGTGTTCGAATCATAGCTTGATTCTAATTGAGGCTATATTAGAAAAGATCTACTTCAAATTTACGTGCTTAGGTGAGACTTGAGTGTGAGAAGCAATTTAGTTTGAAATTTAACTTAAAGTTACTTAATCTAGGTAAATAACTTAACCTAATTAGTACGCTAGTGCCGGTGGAGTTGCTTATCCAAGCTAAGTACTAAGTTATCCGGAAGTGCTCAACTGTACAATTTGGAGTAAGCATCATCGAGCAGGTGAGAAAGTAGTTGAGAACCTTTAGAATTTATTGTGAAATTGTACAATTAATTAAAGGTGAAGCGTCATAGCGAGTGCAAAGGCTGGAATCTAGACAGGAGGAAAGAAAGAGAAAGGTCACTAAACGTAAGCTGAAAGAGATATCCTAATATGTTCAAATTACTTTCATTAGAATTGTTATCGTAGGATTTTAAAACGTACCACAAACTTCGAACGGATTAAAGGAGCGTTTACGAATTCGGAACCAAATCTTTCTCTGTTACCAGCGATCCGCGAGTAACGAAAATCAATACTGTCAGTGTCACTGAACGGGCCTAACGTGCCGACAGCATTGAACGCACTCATAGAGATGACAGTTCTCAAATTGGGACGATGAGAGAGGGAGAAAAGAAAGCTGCAAATTAAGCGGGAAGGCTAGAAGCAATAACGTAGACAAAAGTAAACAAACAAGAATCATTCTTAAAAGTTGAGTTCTAGTGGTGTTCGAATCATAGCTTGATTCTAATTGAGGCTATATTAGAAAAGATCTACTTCAAATTTACGTGCTTAGGTGAGACTTGAGTGTGAGAAGCAATTTAGTTTGAAATTTAACTTAAAGTTACTTAATCTAGGTAAATAACTTAACCTAATTAGTACGCTAGTGCCGGTGGAGTTGCTTATCCAAGCTAAGTACTAAGTTATCCGGAAGTGCTCAACTGTACAATTTGGAGTAAGCATCATCGAGCAGGTGAGAAAGTAGTTGAGAACCTTTAGAATTTATTGTGAAATTGTACAATTAATTAAAGGTGAAGCGTCATAGCGAGTGCAAAGGCTGGAATCTAGACAGGAGGAAAGAAAGAGAAAGGTCACTAAACGTAAGCTGAAAGAGATATCCTAATATGTTCAAATTACTTTCATTAGAATTGTTATCGTAGGATTTTAAAACGTACCACAAACTTCGAACGGATTAAAGGAGCGTTTACGAATTCGGAACCAAATCTTTCTCTGTTACCAGCGATCCGCGAGTAACGAAAATCAATAACTGGTAAAGGGGAATTTTTTTCTATCGAAATATTTTTAACTTTTTTCTTTTGAAATTATTTTGTTATTTATTCGATAACATTTTTGTTATGAAATGGAAATATTTTTTCACCATGGGTGCCCGGAATCACCTCATTTTGGCATAGTTGACGAATGCGTGTATGTCATAAAATGAATATGTCAAATAATTACCAAAAAATTAAAACACATTATCAATCTAATTATAAAAACATGTTAGATGGCTATGGGTATTGACCATGGATGCACGGTTTCACTTCAGTTTTGTTTTAGTAGATATTTTCTAGCATCCATCGCTCTGAAATTTTTCAACCCGATGCCTATAAATTATACCTGATATTGTAGGTTTTGAAGCATATTTTTTATATAAGTAGAGCAATTTACCATGGGTGCACGGATTCACCGCCATTCATCCAAAATCAATTTTTTTGCATGTTAAAGGTAAAGAATGAAGACTTTTGAAGATTCAAATGAAAATTTCTGTTATGTACATGGTTTTTCACTATGGGTGCACGGATTCACCGCGTTTTAATCAAATATTGGACTTTTTGCAATTTTTTAAAAAGCAATATTACAAATCTTTACTAAACCAAAGCCGAAACCATGTTTTTCATGTTGAGACATAATGATTTAAATAACGATTTTTATTTTAAGTTCCGTTTTTTTCATTCCTGGAAAAGAAATATTTCAATTATATCTTGAAATTTTAAATTTATTTGTTTATTATTAAAAAACAGGTTTTTGCAATCGTATATTTATCTGATAAGATCTGATCAACATCCAAGAAATTGGAAAATGGTTACCATGGATCGAGTGAATTTTAGGAATTATATGCATCAAGTTATGTCGTGCGACAGAAAACACTGGAAATAAAAATAATGAATCAACATTGTCAAATGTACACATTGATTTGTTTTTCCTTAAAAGTTATTCGATTGACTAATATTGCATTTCAAATGCCTATCATATCTAACTCAAAAATATTGTGTGTTCTGAAGCAAGTTAAAAACTATTATTTCTATATGATTAACAACGGCGAATTAACAGCCATTCCGTGCACCCATGTTGAAATATATTAGCGCCGATGTGGTCTATCATATAGACTGGCGTGAGTCTAGTCTAGGTATGCCAGGTGTACTGGGTTCGATTCCCCGTATCGGCAAGAAAACTTTAGGGTTCAAGCCTCATAAGTTGCCGACAGGTAAGATGTGTTTCCTCTTATAATAAGAATGTTCAATCAGTTGCCAGCTGGCCACGTATATACACGAGTGCCGGAATACCTGTAAGTGAAATTGCATTGGAAATTTGTGGAACCTAATAATGCATGTGAATACATTCTTGGGCAGAAACTGCGGTGAATCCGTGCACCCATGGTGGATAACCAACATATGAAAAATAATCAAATATAAAAAAAACATTTAAATTGTTCAGTTTCATAGCTTATGTCTTCAAATTTGAATAAATAAGTACACAATTCATGATTATTTTACTCATACCAGTTTAGTATAAAACATATTTATCACCTAAAATTACTCGATTACTCGAAAGGACATGTATTAAAACTAACATAACTTTTACAAATCTTGATGAAATTTCGCCAAATTTTGACAGAAAGTTCAATTATAGTTAAGCAACAAAACTGACCAAAAAAATTGGGAGTCAAGTGCTTTAGGCGCCACACAGCGGCCAATCCGAGAACTTTTTCTACAAATCTTCATGACTTCGCATCGAATATCAATAATTTCATAACGAATGACACACTTCTGCCCACCATAAATCAACTAGGGCTCATTGTCTTGAATGTAGATTGCAAATGAAACCAAAAGCAAGCGAAAAAAATTTATCTTGTTTGAGTTATAGGGTTGCGAATTTTACCAGTCATTTTGACTGGTCACGGTCCGAGTGTCCATGGCGAAATTTTTCTAGCCTATTAAAAGAGCTAATGAAATAAAAAATACACAGTTTTGTAGAGATTCGAAATTTATGAAAAGTCGTATTTTTTGCAAATTTTTAAAGCGAACAAAGTGTCCAACCAGTCATTTTGACTGGTGCGGTCTTTCTAGTGTTAAGAGTCCTTCAAAAATAAAAAATAACTTCAAAAATTTTGAAAGACAAAATTATTAATCAAAAATTTAGGCAAAAATGATAAATTTCGAAGACAATTTGTAAATAAACATTGAAAAATATCTAGAATTAGCCTTAAAATGAATTGGCAACACTGTAGCAAATAAACAAAAACACGGTGTATTCTCTATGATCATTGCTTTCATTGTAGAATGATTAAATTGTTTCTTTCTTAACTCTACTCAAAACTACATGAACTACAGAAATAATCATTGAGAACGCCTTTATTATCGTGCTCTTGTTAATTTACAACAATGTTGCCAGTTAATTGTTAGACTAACTCTTGGTATTTTTTTATTGTGAATTCTCAAATGTTCTTCAAAATTTCATATTTAAGCCGAAATTGTTGATGAAAAAAATAATTTTTATCAAATTTTTGAAGTTATTATCTATTTATGAAGAAATCTTAATACATCTAAGTTAAAAAATGTAAAACATGAAGTTCTTAGGAAAAATCATAAGCGAAAACTTGAAAAAAAAAATTCGTGAATTTTCTTCGCAAATCTTAAAAAAAAAAGTTGTTCTAGACCCCTCGATCGATTTTCTCCCTGAATAGTGCGTTAGAGAGGGGAGAGTTTCCTCTATAATGTGGCAAATTTTCAAAGATGTCGATTTTTTCTTTCCTTTCAATGGTCCAAAAAAGGCACCGTGGATTGCAATTAAAACTGCGAATAAATGAAATCCACGGCCATATTTTTTTATATAGAATTTTTTTTATTTTCATGCTATCTAGGAAAATAAAACTTGATTCGGTTGTTTCAAATTTAAAAAAATTTCAATCCAGGACAAAATAAAGGAAAATAATTTTGTTTTTTTTTTATTAAACATTGTTTAACAGAAATGTTTGATAGTTGCTGACTATTATCTAAAAATCATATTTGAGCTGGGTCACGAGATTTTCAAAACTATAAATTTGATACAAATAAAAAAGATAGATATAGAGATTTTATTTAGGAGCAGGTCCGAATTAAGTCTTGGTAGGAAGGGGGGGGGGGGGTTCGGGGGACACTCAGTAGTTTAATTCCTCAAAAAGCGAAAAAAGTCAAATTTTCAAGTCAGCGATAGCCATTTTTTTGTGGGATTCTTATCTTCAATATTCAAGAAACGTTTTCCTTTTTTGAAATATTTTTTCGGATCTTTTCTTTTGCTACAATGGAATAAACTTGATAATTGAATAAACTTGAATAACGATAACTTAAACAAAATATAAAACATAAGATTTTTCTTCTAAATATAAAACAATTTAAAATGGCATCTATATCTTTCAACAATTAAAAATATTTATCTATAGTTAAGTAATAGTAGTGAACCCAGAACATACTTTATTCGAACAAAAATATTCAAATTAAGTTATATATTTTAGATTGTGACAGGGGCTAGTTTCCGACAGATTTTTAATTAAAAGGCTTATCTTTCGATTTGGAGCAAACGAAGGAAGTGGAAATGTTCTTGTTGAAAACTAAAACTTTTGGTGTCGAAAACACAAATTGAATGTCGAAAACTATACCATCGAGAGGTTTTAAGAAAAGGAGAATAAAAATTTTGTTTTGGGACTTTTGTCAATAAGAAAGATAGAGAATAAAGAAAAAAGTCTAATTAATAGAACCAATCATATTTGAGATTTATATGGTTCATAGTCATCAATCATAGTCAAATTATTTATATGGTTTTTCTGACAGAACAAGCAAAAAATGTCGTAAACGTACGTAAAAGTATTTTATCCAATAGAAGAATATTCATTTTTCCAGTATTAGTCTCAAAAAATGCAAAGGAAATTTTAGAAACAATAACAAACATAAAAAATGACAATTTCTCATTTCTATCAACTTTCCACAAATATTTCATAATAAAGATATTTGTTAATTTTTGTCATTATTTTTTATTTTGAGCCACTACAGTAGGCTAGGCGAATTTCACGAATGATATAATATAGCAGTTTGTTTAAAAACATACCTGATTAATTTTGAAAACAAGTTCGTTTCTGTATAACACGGGTTTCTTAGAAAAGGCTCAAAAAGAATAAAACTGCATTGAATAAATTCATACAAATTGTGAATTCAACCACAGAATAATTGTAATATTTTCATTATTCCATGGATTTCAATAATCCAAACTTCAACTGCAATATAAAAAAAAACAAACAAAAGCATTAATTTTTTGTTAATTGAAATTTAAAACTGTATCAAAAATGCGATTGTAGCACAACAAGATAAGAATTAAAAACCGAGAGATTCAGAATAAAACTACTGATACCAGCCTTGAATTCACTTGAAAAGGTCAAAGTCAGAACTGATAAAATTCTGCTTTGAAAATTCAATTCATAATTGAAATTTAAAATGATTTTGCACAGTAAAAAAATTAAGGAATGTGATTTCATCAAAAGTCTCAAATTTCAAATTAATATAAAAAAATTGAAGTATGTATTTAACAAAATTAAAGGAACAATGTTTTTTTTCTACTTGAAAACTCGAAAACGACATTGGAATATAGTATGTGAATCCAAAATGAAAGTTCAAATAAGAAATGTTGAAGGATAAAAATACCAGAACAAAAATTCGAGAGATATAAGTTTCTCGATATAGTACCGGAACTATGAATTTATTTCAGTCATCCTATTAAAAAATTATAATCGGACTCAATTTATAAGAAATGTAAAACTCAGCATTGGAAAGGAAATGCGTAATCTGAATAAACGGCGTCTTAATTTTTAAGTCGAATTTATGCATGCATTGAATCTCTTAGAAAACAAACAGGGTCAATTCCGAAATCAAATCTTGACAAACAGTTATGAATTTTCCAAATCAAAAATTTAATAATCTATTCCAAAATTTGTGGTAAAATTTGAGGACTTTTTAGGAAGAAAACTTGGAATCTGAACTTAGAAAAAAGATTTTGTTTCAAATAAACATACACCGTCTTAGCCAGTTTAGGATTTACAGACTGAATCCAAGAAGTACCGGGATGGGAATCCCAAAATTCTGGAGTGATTTTTTGTTTAAATTTGCTTATTTTGGTGACACATCACAGTGGAATTTTAGTTAGAAGTGAATTAGAAAGTGAATATATACAGTGAAAATTCACTAAAAACTGAGAGGAAGATTCTAAAAAAAGGATAGCATTTCAAATTTCAAAAAAATTACCACGAGATATCCAACTTTGAAAAATTGTAGTAAATTGAACTCTCTACGTATCCAAAATCTAATGATTGCAAAATGTTGGAAATATCATGAATTTTGTAGCCGTATTTTTAAAACATTCTTTCCATCTCTAAAACAGTTTTTACAAGAGGTGGAATGAAAACTACGTTTTTAAGCTACTTTTGTTTTAGTCCGTAGAATTTGAAAAAAAAAAATTCGATGTTCCATCGTGTAGATTTTAACTTGAGCTTTCATGAACTCTGAAGGATTTTTTTTGAGGTAGAACATATGTGACTTATGATAGTTTTAGTAAGGGATGTTTTTTTTCGGATTGTTTTATTTCAAAAATTGAATTGACAGGAAGCAAGTGAATTTAACTGTATAAAATGATCGGAACATTTTTTACTGACATTAAAATGTTTCTGTATTTTAAAAAAATGATACCTGTGGAAACGGTTTAGAACTATTCTACTTCAGGAGTGTCAAATTGACAATCAATGTCTGACTAGGGAGTTTTTTTCTGGGCCTTCAGGAAAAAACTATTGTTACAAAATGAAAGATTTCATGAATTCATTAGGGGCGCCCCAAGGAAATTGTTTTATGTTGATGCGTCTGAAAAAAGTTACTTCCACTAGTGTCACGTTGACACTCAAGAGCGGATTAGAGTTAAATCTAGTATCGATATGCTGGAATATGATTGTTTGGCATCACGCGAACATTTGTCACAAAAATTCTTCTATCCAAACATTAATTTTTATTATTTCAGCTAGTGGAATTTATGTAGTATTTTTACCCCTAAATGTATGCAGCACCCTCATGCTTTTACTTTAAAAAACATATTAGCCAAAAAAATATAAAAATTAAAATTAAAAAAAATAACTGTACTGCAATTGGTGCTTTATGCGTTATGGCATTACAAATATATTGAAAACTATTAATTTTCAAACGTTTTCGCTTGATTTTTCATTAAAAGTGAAGATTGCTGCAAATTTCTTCTATTTCTTAGTAGGGGTAAAATTTAAAAATAACTGGTGTAACTAATATTTTTTCTGACTACGTCAATTTGATGTACCATCAATCTTAAAGCATTTAATGTACAAGCGGTATCTGTGGATATTAAGTTTTTAAAAGCCATTGAAGTTGAAAAGTTTTGCATGATGCCCCAGTTGACGGTAGCTCATTTATTTCAGTTTCTCAACATTGAAAGGTAAGTCGATATTTTTAGCAGGTTATTTGTAGTTGGTTTTAAATTTAAAAAAAAATCAATGAAAATGTCTTTAAATGTTTATAATTTTCGACAGCTTTGCTGCCACACTACTATTATATTAATAAGTGGAGGACCAATGCAAAAAAACTTATTAAAAAGATACTTCTAATTTTGCTTTGCTTTACTGTATCTCATTTTTAAATTAACGGATTTTCTTAACTTTGATAACGTAAACATATGAAATCAAATCAAATCAAATTTAGTTGCCTCCTGAGCCGATGTCCGCGAGTTCGAGCCCAAGAACACAGTTGTACCGGATAAGTTTTTCAATAACTTTTCGCCAACTGCAACATTGATACAAAGTCGCGAATGCCATAAAGATGGTAAAACGACTATAGAAATCATAGAAACAAACAAAAAATCAAATCATATTAAACCGAGCAGCTTTACAAAGTTAAGTAATTAGTTACCCTATAAAAAATGAAGCTTTATAACGCCCCAAAAAGAAATTTCGTTCCCCACCGATGAACGAAGACAGTCAAAAAACATTCTTTCTCCCAATAAACTTGTAGGCTGCTGCTGTTTCTGGTGGTTTTTTAAAAGAAAACAACATACAATCCCGAGATCGGACGGTCTTCGATAGAGTGTGGCAAGGCAATAAGCCGAAAACCTGTTTTTCACCTTTTTGCGCTTCACTGGCATCATCAACAAACCGACCCACTGATCTGATCGTTGGTATGCGTGGTGGTACAAAAAAATAGTCGTAAGCGAGTGACTTCTTGATGTTTGATGTTTTTTTGTGTTGAATGAACCCTCCCGTGACCATATGCAACAACATACCTTCGTAGTTCGTCGTAATAACGCGCTGCAGAAAACATCATTCCTCTCGATGTGTATCGGTGAGTAGCATAAATAAACACGACAAGGTACGTACCTTCAGCGAGGGTGATGTTGGTTTTACCTGACATGTTTTTGATTCCCGGTCGTCGTCGTCGGTGGTTGTCTTTTTAAAGGTTTTATGTTAGAAGACAGCAGCCAGAGTGACTTCAATGCACGCAAGTTCCGAACATGCTGGCTGAGGGAAATATGAAAATGTCTGTACAGTACATACACAAACGAAACGTATCATCGAAACTCGATTCAAGTTGAACAAAAATATTCAACAACCTGAATCGTGAAGATCTTGAACAACAAGCTGTTCGATTGTTGTGCATTAGATGAGTGCAAGGTGACTTGGTGTTTCTGACTGACGCTTTGTGCATTTCGTATTTTTATTACTTTGGTGCAAACTTTTGAGGCGAAAAAGGTGCATTTACATGGTCTTTTAAAAGGTAAGGTAGTGGATTAACCTTTTTTTTAAGGAATTTAACAGCAAGCTGTTATTCTTCCCAAAGTGAATCAACCGTCTTTATAACTTCTTAGTATTGCATTATAGGCACAATAACATTTCTGGTGTTTGAAAATGATGATAGCATGTTTATCTTTATCGTGATCTATAATTTATCGATCCTCCATAAATAATTATTGTTAAATTATGCTACCTGATGGATTTAAAAATGGAAAATTCACACTTTCCTTAAATGTCAAATTTCAAACATGTAATCTCATCAGCTTTGAAGGCAGGTCAATCAAATTTGAGGACTATTGCAACTTGATTGGGACACACAGTGGGACAGACCCGACCAATTGATGGTCAAAACCTCATAAGTTATTTAAATCAAATCCTACTGGTTTGAAGTCTTCTGAAAAGTAGTTCATCTGATCAAAATCTTTACTTTGATGTAACTTTTTTTCATCTAGATCATGGCTGGCCAAGATTTTCAACAGGCTGGCCAAATTTCAGTACTGAGACTTTCTGGTGGGCCACACAACGATTTTTCTTTAGTATTGAATGCAAACGAACGCCAGTGGGTTACGCCTAAAGTATAAATTTAGCCAAATACACAGTAACAATTAGTATATAACTTCAACTAAAAAAAACACTTTGCAAAACAGGATTGCTACAAAAAAACCTTTCATAAGCTCTTTACATTTCAGGTGAAATTTTCTAACACGCTCTTTAATTATAATAATTAAAAAGGATATTAAAAGCAAGAAAAATCTCAAAATTTGCTCGTACCTAAGCCGAAAAATTAAGGATCATTCTTTTGAAATTAACCATAATACCGTCCATGAAAAGGATAAATAAAATATTTTTTTCATTGTCATTGTACTTTTTTGAACGAAAAAAAAACAATTGAAAAAAATATATTTCTCCCTTCTCCGCAATACAGGGTTGCTAGCGATTTTTCGTTTTGAAATTCCAAAGCTTTTCCTAGCTTTTCCCTGGTTTTTTCTCGGTTATAAATGATGATTTTCTCATTTATCATCCGCGTTTTCTAGTATAACATCATGGTGAATAAAAAAAATTCAATGTAAAAGGCCTCAAACTTCTAACAATTGAATACTAAAACTTGTTGACCGATTAGAAATCCTGACAAATACTTTGGCATCTTTTAACCCCTAGTCTTCATCGTTATTTTAAACGAACCTAACGAAATTGGTATCCATTCGTTGTTTTGCTTAACAGTTCAACAATTTTGCAAAAATAAGTCTGGTTACATTGATCTTTATATTATACTGTAGTACTTTTCACTCGCTATAAAATTTAAAATATTCAGATAAGAGGTAATTTTTCAGCTATTTTATAAGTGCAGTCAGGCCCGTGCGAAGGACCCGATCATGGGAGGGGGTTTCGAAATTCTAATTTAGCTTAAAATAATAATAATACCAAAAATACACAACTAACAAGAAAATTAATTCAAAACCATTTTCTTACTCACAAACTCAAAAAATAATAAATTTTACTGATAAAAAAAATCAAAATTTCCAAAACAAATCACAATGAATGTTTCAAATCAATGATATTTTCAGGAAGTCAATGATAAACTTTCAAAATGATGTTCTTTAAGCTGAACTAGAAATTTGCTTCAAAATAATTTTTAAACAGTTTTGTTTTCAAATTTGAAATAAATATTTCCATAACAAAGACTAGAAAAAATCTAAATCCAAAAATAAATTTCAGATCAGGTAAATCATTAACCATGATAAATTGTTAGGGAAATGAAAAAAATTGTTATTTACTATTCATCTTAATTGACATATCTTTTCTTCATTTTCAACTGAAGGGTTGATTGAAAAATTCCGCTGTAGTATTTTGAATTTGAAAAAAAATAATCGCGATTTGAAATGTGAATCAAGTTTGTGGTTTAAGAATTAAAAAATTCAAAATTAAAAAACATAGTCAAACTTACCGAAAATATTAATTAAAATTGAAATAGCTTGTCTTTAAAATTCGATAAATTTATTTCAAAATTTTAAAAAGCTATACTTATAGTATTTCAATGTCACCCCAAAGCATCAATTTCTGAACAGAGACGAAAACGATTTTTTAATCAAATTTAAATAGGTTCAATAAATTTCTGCATCCATGTTTTACGTTCATAGGAGTCCAGTACTGGTTTTAAAAATATGAAACATATCACATTTCCCTTAACAGAAAAAATAATCGAAATATATTGAAAAAAGTGATCAATATTACCCCGGATTACGGTATTTGGTAAAATTATTTGGTTAAATAATTCGAAAATTTTAAAAAATATGAAGTTGAAAACGGTGGAGTTTTTAACATTAAAGAATTATTTTTTTTTTCAATAAACACGACTTACCATTATAAAAATATATTTATTGAATTGAATTGATAACTCAAGGGAACAGAATTTTAGTGATTATGTTTTAAAGATTGATTTGGTAGATTTTAGCGTCCTGAACTCGAATTTTTTGTCAAATTTGAACTAGCACTGGCCTGTGTAATTTATCAAAACTTGCTCAAATTTGATGCTGATAAAAACAAAAACAATAGTTATATAATTGAGAATTGGTTTCTTGAACAAAATTTCATATTAGCACAACATTTTTAAAGACAAATGATTCTATTTCAATCAAATTTTTAGTAATAAGGTAAAGGGTATAAGATTTTAGATTTTTTTGCAAATTCTGTGAGAGTAAAACGCTTGTTACATGGTTTCCAACTTTTCGATGTATAAGATTAGTGTTCGATTGATTAATTTAGAAGTTAAAAAGGTTCGTTTCAAACTCTGTTCTTGTTTAGTTCCACTTCTACACTAAAGACGAGGTAGGGTTCTTGTGATTCAAGTTATAGTTTCAATACAAAAGATTAATCGAAATTTACATTTAAAAATTAGTATCAATTCATGAACTTCATATAGTATCGTAAAATTAAATGTCTAGTCTTGAGATTCAAGAGTAAACTCCGCCGGAGGCGAGCCAAATTTCTGACTTGCGTGTTAACACTTATTTTTAAACACCTTTTAATGTGTATTTTTTCGATACTACGGTAAAAATTTAACTTGGAAAAAATCTTTGGGGGTTAAACCCCTAAACCCCCCCCCCCTCGTTCGTTATAATTTTTTGAACAAATCCAAAGATATGTTAAAAAAATGTTTTTTAATACAAAATAATGAATAACTTTAGTAATGACCTTGTCCTTTGAAATAAAGATTCGTGAATATTTAGAAAATCGTGTATAAGACAGGGTTGGACTTTAATCATTTGAATGTAAGATTTTATTTTGTACCTTTGATTTCGACAGTAACTTGTTTTTGAAACAATTTCTACACGAGTCATATATTCCATTCGATATATTTAAATTTGACTTTTGAGAAAAAAAATCTTTTGGACCAGAAACTAGCCTGATTTTTTATTGGATCTTTAAGTTTAATTTTAGCGAAAATTCCATTAAAAATTCCCTCAAAATATTGTATAGCGTTGTCAATTTAAATTTCTATTACAAGAAATAACTCCCAAAACACGGTTCAATTACGGTTTCTCAATATTTTACTGATTACTGAAGAAATCATAAAATCCATCACTGGTCAAAATTCATGAATACCTACGAACACTTTAAAATTAATTAGAAACTTTAATGTTAATATTTTAAGGATGCACTGAACAAATATAAAAAATTAAGTAGAGTACAAAAAAAATATTTTGTTTGGCGATGAAAACAGCCATTTATAGAAAAAAATCGATAATTTCAGCAAAAATCTCCCTAATACCTATATTTAGAAATTTTGAAAATATTTGCGAAATTGTTATAAAACTCTAATCTATCATAACATTTCCGTATTGACAAGTTAAAAAGAGTACAGTTAATATAAAATTTAAATCTGATTTGTATTAATTATATTTGTGTTAAATTTGAGAAAATTTTAGCTTCAATAAACCTTTCTAGAATATGAGGCATTTTGTAGGGAGCTGTTAGCAAATTCCATACAGGGAACACTTACTGAGCTACTAAAAATTTTCAAATTCCTTCCGAGAAAATTTAAAACAGTTTGAGTGAACTTGAAAATAATAAGTTAATTTCCGAGAAATTATGATTACTGAAGCATTTTAATAAGTTTCCATGCCAAAAATGTCGAAAATATACCTACTTTTTGCCAGGATTTTTACGTATTGAGCCACTGAGGGCCGTAGGAAGAACTGGCCCATGAGGTGGGGGGTGGGGGTTGTTTTGGTGACAAATTTTTCTCATATTAATATTGCTTGAACAATCCATACTTAAAGAGTAGGTATGAAAAAATGTGTAAGTTCTGTATAAGCTAAGAGTTATTTTATTACAATAGCTATGCATTTTTTTAATACAAGCTTTCGAAATCAAGTCCTAGAAATGCCATTTTTGTTTTCAAATTTCCATATAATAAATAATGGATTTTTTCTACTCTTGTAAACTCGATGAAAATATAAAAATTTAATTAGAAACTATTTTTGAATAACTAAGCAGTTTTGAAAATTAAAATTCAATCGACTAAAACGACGTTTGTCTTTAATTTGCAATATGAAATCGCTTAATTTTCGCTTTAAGATAAAGTACAAGTTTTTTGACCAATAAAAATGGATAAATAGTTTATTTATTTTATATTTTTGTTTCCTGTTGGTTTGTGTTTCCAAACTGACTATGATTAAATATAAAATTTAAATTTTGAATCTTGAAAACTATGAAACTGCGAACTCCTGCAATTTGAATCCTTGATGAAATTCTTACATTGATATGTTTATCTTGATTATAAACATTAACTTCGAGCTGAACCTGAATCTGAATTTTTTTTATTCATATTTCGGATCCTGCCTTTTGAACCTGAGTTCAAAATCTGAATTCCGAATCTTACTACGAATTTTTAATCTAAGTTCCAGATAATTTTGTTTTTCAAATTATGAACCAAAAAACAGCATTTGTATCAAAACCCTTAACCAGAAATCTCTTATTTGAATTTTGAATTTTCTTCATTTAAAATGAATTCTTTCTTCAATTATCTTTTTGAAATACAATTTAAAAATCTCAAATCGGATTTTCAATTCTGGATCACCATAATGAAACTTACTTAAGTTCCAATTTAGCGAAAGAATGAAAAGTTGAAGTATTTTAGTGTTGTGATTTTAATTTTTTGTTTTTTGCATTCCGAAATGATGAGTTTGAATATGAATATCAGTAACAAAAAAAAACTGAATAAAAAATCCGAAATCTGATCCCAGATATCGATTTTTCATGTTTATAAGTGAATTTGAATCCACAAAATCGAGAAGTATTCTGACGAAAGCTTACCAGATATTTTCCGCTTATATCCGGATCGTACAATTTCGGATTATTTTCCCCAATATCCACCGATATCAAAATTATATAATGAAAACCTGTTTCTTGTATCAAAGCTCATCAGTCAATTTTAAACCATATTTTAAGTTTTAAAAAAATCGTTCATGTTAATTTTGATGAAATTTGCTCTAAAAATTAGAAAGCAAAATACGAAATTATTTCTAATGAATCAAATAAAACGTTCGTTTGATTTGCAAATGATGCGAACAAAATCGGGCAAGATCTGGGCAAGATCTGGGCAATCTGGCAAGCTAAGTCTTATCTTATTGATATTCGATATTCGGGACTCCATTTCAACTAATAAGTGAGAATTTTTTTTGGAAAACTTTAGTATGTAGTCACAAATTTTTTTTTTAAAAGCCCCAAACATTAAATTTTTTTTTGTAAAGTACTGGAAGAAAATATAAATGAAAAACCAAAAAAAAATCATTCAATAGCATGTTGACTTGGGGCAAAGCTATATTTTAACGCAGTTTTTTCATACACTTTTGGTGAATAGTAAGGTGTTCAATTAGCAAAGGCTCTATCAAATGATAGTTTCTACAATTTTTTTGGAGTAATGAAATATAAATACTATCGAAAACAGTTTTCCCATATTTTAATAAAATTTTCTAATAATTTTGATATTTTGTCATAATGTTATTGAAATTTCAATGTTATGTGATAAGAAACGTTTGAAATTAAAGTCTCAGAAAAGCCCTTAGCATATTTCTTATACAAAAATGTTAGTTTACCTTCAAATATGTAAGTACATGTTTGCAATATATTTACCAAAAGTTGTTCAACTTTTGAAAATCAAAATGCTTAATTTAAAATTTTAACTTAGTACAAACCATTTAGAGTTTTTATCAGAATAATTTTCTAATGTCACATAATTTTATACCAAACCGTAAATCCGTTCATCTTTTCATAGTTTTAAATGAGAGTTTTGCTTAGTCGTAGTGATTGTTATACTCACTTGCAAACATAGGTTACAAAATCGAACAATAAACGTCAGAACATTACTTAAAATGAAAGATTTCAAACATTGAAATATATTGTTATGTTTTTTTGAGTAGTGAATCAAGTCGTACTTTTTTGCTGCGAAACAAAATTTATTTTGAAAACTGACATCCAATAAAATAAACATCAAATTGAGCTCACTCAAAGTGTTACAAGGTCTTTTTAGTTTAAAAGTAGACCTCATAACTGTTTATGCACAAAAACTTTAAACAGGGACCAGTCGGCTAAACCCATTCAAAGAACACCGTTGAAAAGAAAAAAACAATACAAAATATTTAATTTTGAACATCAACTCAGTCAAGCAGCTATGCATTCCAATTTTATTTGCATGATCAACTTTTCCAACAGTTAAAGGTGTTTTTGGGTGCATACTTGTTTATTTTTATTTTGTTCGAACCATAACACCAACTTTCGTTGCAGCAGCAAAAGAACGTTGAAAGCACAACAGAAAGAGAAAACAAAACTAGCCCACTTTTGTGTATCCACTTCGCAAGAACCCTCAAACAGGCCAAGGGGTTTCCATGGAAGCAAAACATATTTCAAAACACATCACAGTTAACGTAGTTAACCCACATTTCGAGGCACAGGTACCCAAACAAACATACCGATTTGTCGCTAGGGTAAACAAGATTACCTACACGTGGGACGTTTCTGGCAAGTGTGCATCCGGAGAGCGTGAAGATTTAATTCTTCCACACATTCAGACATTAATAAAAGGTAAACGAAGGTACGAATATTTCGAATTTTATCAAAACCAAGTTCATCGTTATTATTATTCATTGATAGTTTGAGAGCAAAGCGACAAAAACTGGCTAGAAGATAACAAGTAGTTACGTTTAATAGATTATTTTTCCTCGGACGCTCACCATTTCGGAAGTGATTGATTCTCGAAGAAAATTGATTACAATTTGGCCAGATAAGAAAACTATACGTCTCATAGCGATATCAATGTTAGGTCAATATCAATGTTGATGGACCATGAACTACTTTTTCAAATAGTTTTGAAGGTTCGGGGTGATGAAAAAATAACGATAAATTTGGAAGTCAATTCCCTGTCACCTGTCACAGCTGTGAATGTTACACTGGTGCATTTTTGTTATCACATAGAAAATAGTTCAAAATATTAAAATATGTGGCGATTTGATCACCACACATTTGTTTATTGAAAACAATTATAGTTGACCTAAATTTAAAAAAAAAATCCCAAATTTTCTCACAAGCAAACTAAGATGACCCATTCCAAGCACCCCTCAACAGGAGAACCGATTTTTATTTTCGTTATTCAAAAATAAAACGTAAAGCATAAGAAAGGTTATTTCTTGAGCTTCATTTCCCATCAAAGGTTTTTCAGATACTTTTTTTTTAGAAATAAGTGTTTTATCGTTGAAATTTAGAAATTTTAGTATGAAAATGAATTGATTATAACAATTATTCTTTATTTGAAACTTAACTTTGTCAAAAAAAAATATTTCAAAATGATGGTCTGTTTCACATAGAATCTTTCATTTACTTTAGCGCCCCTAGTTGTCACATCGCGAATCTATTGACAGTATGTTGATCCGGATGGTTTGTTTACTTAGTGGTGAAAATTTCATCAAGATTGAAGCAGTCAGTCAAAAGTTATCGACGATGGAACGCGAAAGGCGAAAGAAAATTCTGCACACTCACGTAGAGAAACCGACGTAGTCAGGGGTAAAGATCGCGAAATTCCTGAAATATCCAAAATCGACTGTAAATTCGGTGCTGCAACGTTACCGGGAGACACTTACGGTGGATCGAGCAAAACAAACCAGGCGTAAAAGTGGAGCATATGACCGGAAGCTGCGAGCAAAGGTAATTCAGTTCACAATAATCCTGGAATCTCCTTGCGTGATTTGGCGAAAAAGTTCAAGACGAACCACAGTACAGCTCGACGAATTTGTTTGCGAGTAGGCTTGCGGTCGTATCATGCAAGCAAACACCCTAACAGGACACTGAAACAAAACCTGGTTGCCAAAACCAGGGCAAGGAAGTTGTACGAGAAAGTGTTGACCAAGTACAACGGATACATTTCGATGGACGACGAAACTTACGTCAAAATGGATTTTGGACAAAAACCCGGTAACAAATTTTACCTTGTGAAGCGTAAAGGAAATGTTGCGGGTAGATTCAAGTTTGTTTTCGCAGATAAATTTGCTCGTAACTTGATGATTTGGCAAGGGATCTGTAGTTGTGGGAAGAAGACTAAGATTTTCATCACTGGGGACACAAGTAATGGAAATGTTTACAAACAAGAATGTCTCCAGAAGAGGGTTTTGCCATTCATTCGGTCCCATAAAGGTCCGGTGAAGTTCTGGCCGGACCTGGCAAGCTGCCACTACAGCCGGAATGTCGTTAAGTGGTATAAGAAGAACAAGATCGATTTTGTTGAAAAACGTATCAATCCACCAAACTGTCCGGATTTTCGTCCCATCGTGAAATATTGGGCAATAGTTATGGGCAAACTGAAGAAATGTGGCAGAACCATGAAAAAACCCGCCAAAATGGAAAAGTGGTGGAACAAGATGGCGAATGAGGTTACCAGCAGTACTGTGCAGAAAATGATGGGTGGTATCACAAAACAAAAGTTCGAAAATTCATCCGAAAAGCTGACGAATGATTTTTATGTATTTTTTTCCTTACAGTGCAATCAAATTAAATGTCACATATTGTCGAAAATTGGAGGTCTCTTCAAACTTTACGAGAGGAACTCAATGCAATTTTCAGAAAGAATATCGCTTTATTGGATTCAACGCACTTAATTTTTTGGGAATAAATGGATCTATTGTATCACCAAATCACATTATTTGTAGAGTTTCTGAGCATTTTAAGTAAATTAAGCATTAATTCTAAGATTATACTTTGATTAATTCATGTAGCTGGCGATAAAATTTCGTGAAGTCACAACGCTTTGCAACCGTGTTTTTTTTTAAAGGCGCGTTGTGACTTCACGAAACGGAATCGCTCTAAAAAATATTGAAATCAAAATTTGAAAAATCAAAAACAGCGATTTATTGGTTGTTATGAATTGATACTTTTCTCAAATTTCCGTAAAATTTGGTCGAATGGAAGAGCAGAAAAATACGGGTTTTTAAATAAATCAGAAAAGTGGAAAAACGTCACTATTTCTTTTACATATTTTTTGATAACTATTTGTTCAAAAAACTACTTTTGATTCCAAATTGTAGAGATATAAATTCTGAACTTAGAAGTATCCTTTTTTACAATGTGCTACATGAACTTTAAAATGTAAATACAATATACGAAACATTGTTTAGCAAACGTTGTGATGTTATGCTGGAATGGGTCAGATACATTTAGTTTTCATAAATTCCAGCTTTTAATATTTTCATATTTTTGAAATTCATCATAGAGAAAGAATAATTGATTAAATTCAGAGTTATAAGTTGAAGGCTGCCGTCTGAAAATTTTAACGGGGGATAAGAAAATTTAGCGTGCATTATTTGGAAACTCTCAAAACCATACAATATGCATGAAACTTTTTAGTAATGAAATCTGAGGAATTTAATTTTATACAATTCAATTTCGAGTTATTGTTGGTCATCAATGTGTTCAATTCTACCGTCCAATCATGTTATTTATAAACCATTTAGTACTGCAAATTCAAACAAATGATATATTGTGTCTCAACTCAAGTAACACCTTTTTCGTAACATTATGAAATGAGCGATTGCGGTTCCAAGGTGATATGTTTCCGATAATTTCAAAAAAAAACTATTAGTGGAACTTTCAACTTCGAAGAAAAACTAATCATGAAACAGTTTTAAGTTAAATTGCGAAAAAAACTCCATTGCATATCATCAAATTCTCTTTTTCTACACAATAATGCAGTAAAGCAAAGATCATCTTAGACCTAGACGCATTGAAACCGGTCTATCTCGGAACTGTGTTAACGAAATTAAAATGTTTTGTACTCAAAATGTAGTTTTTTTATTGCACTGAATTGCAAAGAAAAAATAATAAAAAAAATTTACTCCGATGTGGTTTTGATGAAATTTCCAACTTTTCGTCGAATACCACTCATCATAGTTTGGACACCCTGTTCGCTGACCTCAGCGGCCATTTCGTTCCACCATCTCTTCATCTCTGTTGCATCCCGAGTCGTCCTACCATTCTTATTCATCTTCTGCTTGACAATTGCCCAAAATTTTTCTTTAGGGCGGAATTGAGGGCAGTTGGGTGGGTTTATGTCCTTATCAAAAAAATCCACCCGTTGGCCCGATACCAATGTAGTACCTCTTTGCTGTAGTGGTAGCTTACCAAATCTGGCCAAAACATTATTGGTCCTTTGTGAGGTCTAATGTACGGAAGAATACGTTTTCTCAGGCACTCCTCCTTGTTTGTCACAAAAATCGGGGTTTTTTGTATGCAGACTTTCTTGCAAACTTATCGGCAAAAACGAATTTGAACTTGCCGGGGACATCACCCCGACCAGTGACTTTATAAAATTTTTGGTCAGGCAGCTGCCCAAAATCCATCTTCATGTACGTTTTGTCATCCATGAGGATGCATCTGTCGTATTCCGTTAGAACCTTGTTGTATGACTTCCGGGATTCAATGTCCGGTTTTATTGCTTACTGGCCCGATAAGATCATATACTTTTGCGCAGACGAATCCTTTTGACGGTGCAACGGTCGGCATTGAATTTCTTGGCGATGTCATATTTAGTTCGACTGCCCTGGGTTTGCCTTGATCGTGCTCAACACCTTCAAATGCAGTTCCACTATAACGCTTGGTATGAACCTGCCGATCGATAGTATGCATCTCACGGAAACGTTTGAGAACGCTGCACACGGTCGATTTAACTATTTTTAACGTTTTCGCGATTTTTGAACCCGGCCACGTCGGGTTTTTGACGTTTGTGTCCAAAATTATTTTTCGTCTCGCGGCTTTCATCACGTGTAACTTTTTTGAAACAAAACGACTCGTAATGAAACTTTCAGCACTGATAGAGGAAACATTCCAAAACAAAGTACTGTCAAAACATGCCAGATCCGACAACTAGGAGCACGATGGTATAATAAACAATGAGTCCAGATTCAAGATGATCCATACTTTATACAATGATTTATCACATTTGAACTTCAAATTGTCTAGTTGAACGATGAATTAAAGTCATGGCTTACTCCTCGATTCACGTAACTGATAGGTACAATAAAAAATTGTCATTCTCAAATTAAAGTTCTCTCATTGATTAAACCAAACAAAAACCTCCATGAGCCGTTTAGTTACACCATGCCAAATCAAATCCTAATTACTTCGTTTCTTTTTGCAGATTACTCATCGATACCAGTCAACAAAGCCCACAATCAGTGAGACGGCGACAATATTCTGCGAATACCTTCATAACTACAGCCCGAGGAAACCAGATTTCACGAATGACTAATCCCTACCTAATACCGCACTTTCGTTCGGCACGGCTTAGTTAATGACTCGGAGCGCAAAAAGGCAACCCCAATTAGCGTACACCCGGTCCGTCAGTTTCACCGTTCGGTTAGTCCGTTCGTATGTTGCCTGAAGTGCATCATCCCCCAGTCAGTCATAGAAGTGTCGTCGTCGTCGTTCGTCCATAAGTTGAAAACTCCCCTTTCATGAGTTGTGAATACTACGTGATAGTGTAACTAGGTATGCCAGCAGCTGGTGTGAATTACGATACAGTTTGACCGAGTTAGTTGTGTGAGTAATGTGAAGCATGCTCGATGCCACCCTACAGGTCGTTCAGTTATGTTTTCATAAGTGCACGTCGTCGCCGTTAAGCTGTTTAGTATTGTTCAAACAGTCTTACCTTGACAAGCTGTAAGGCTCAAGGCTGGATTAAGCACGTAGTGAACCAGTAGTGTGAGAAAAAATCGCATGCAAGTAGAGTCAAAAGTGTACCCAAGTTGACGTAACGTTGCAGCGATAATAAGTGACCAACAAGTGTTCGAATCATACGGTGCGTTTACTACAGGTTGTGTAAAATACGCACCCAAACCCAGTGATCTCCCCAATGCGTAGCAAGTGGATTAGTCAAGATTCAATATGGCCAAAGAGACTAACCACGATCAGTCAGTAATCAGTTGCAGCACTCTTGGCTGTTGCAATCGGGTGCGGAAACGGCGATATGTGCTGGATAATGGTAATTGCACGTTGCTTTCCGTGCAACTAATTGGAGTTACGCTCCTGATTGTCACCGTCTGTGGTCAGTTCCACACAACTCGGGATCCAAGGTGGTACTCACGAGAGGGAGACTTTAACTATCACCTGCCGAACCCAGGAGACCCAGATTATAGGTGAGTATAGTTTTAATCGTTCATAGGATTAAAATAAAATTATTTAAATTTAAATTTGTATATGCATTTTGCTCAAAGGACTTTATTCGGAACAAGTTATGGGTGAGTTTTAGAAAGAAAATGACAGTAGGAGAGCACTGTGTCATACCATACAATTAGAGTAATCTGTAAAATCCTAGTAGATTGAAAGCTTTTTGTGATGATTTTTATTTTATTTTTTTTTTGTATTTAGCTGTTTTTTTCTAAGACTAATTGATAACATTGAAAGTATGCGGGTTACCAGTCAAAAAATCTTGTTGACCTTAACTGGTATTCTTAGTATTTCAACCGCACAAGGATGATATCGGTAAATCTTAGAACCTATTTCTGGGACAAACAGCACAGCTCAAAGTTTTTTTTCTGGCATTTAGCTTAAATGCTTTTTTGAGTGAACTAATTCTAGAGTTAGTTTTTATTGGGTCGTATGAGCCACTCGATAGGTTCTGATATAATCGATGTTGAAGTTTCGAATCACTTTTTCGATTCTCACTTTATGAGTGTTGGTTATGGGTGACGCGAAACATGTAGGTATTCTAAAAACGCGTAAATTAAGTTCTAATGAATGAAGATGTACTAAAGGCCTAATGCATTTCTCATTCGGCACAAACGTTCGTATAATCAATCGATAAGTTCCATCCCAAAACTGATTTGGTCAACTTAAATCTTCAGTAATTCATTCAGAGTTGATTGTCGAAAAGCTTTAGACAATAATCCTATCCATCCTATCCGCAGGAGTTACCTTTTAAGGAAACCTGGAATTATTGCTTTCTGAGAGTGACAATTTGAAACCCACCTGGACATTTCTGGCCACAACCTGAGGCGCCGTTCGAGGAGTGTTAGAAAATCATCCACCGCTTTCAACTATTTTGGCTGCTTCTGTAATGACAAAAACAATACCAGCTAATCACACAGAGACACCAGACACCAATTTGCAGCGTCTCATGCTAGCACTGATCACACTGACATGACACTTAGAACAAAAATTCAACCATTTTCTGTCTAATTTTTTTTGTCTGATTTTGCAGGAACGCAATACCGACGGCAGGTGGCGAATCTGAAAAATTTGACAAAAAATGCCCTGTAGGAAAAATGTACCTGTTCAGCCCGATTTTATCGTAGCAATTGCCTGTTTTTTTTTTAAAGTTGGGTGGCATTTCCTAACTGGGATAGCATTTATTTAAATCGATTGATGCTCACTCTGGAATCGGCATCGCATACTGTTGGAAAAATTATCCAGAAAACGAAATCGAGTGTCCAGTCAGTATGGCCAGTGATGCTAGGATCGCTAAAGATCACTTATTTAACTTTCACACTCTTAAACAGTTTCCTTTTCTTTTTCGTGACGATGCATAACGTCGAGAGACCACCTCTTCGAACTGTTTATTTTGCGTCCTTTTGCATCACGGCGTTACGACGCAAAAACCAAATTGCACTCAAAAATAAAAAAGTTACCATACGCCCTAAATTCAAATCATTTTGATAAAGTTACTCATTGATAAAATGAAACCAAGTTTTTTCCATACATAAAATACTTCTTTATCAATCATTTGCAGTCATTAACTCAAATCTGATAATATTATTATTTATAGTTTTTTTTTTTCGTCGGGACAGGCATAACGTACTGACTATCACGAAAAACAGTTTCGCTATAAAAAAAATCATGCAATCAGACGTAAATACCTATGTAGGTCAGGCAAATATAAATTAGCTGCAGTATTTTTGCAGCATTTTTCAAACTTTTCGAAAAAAAACTGAGCACTTTTTGAAAACAGTTGTAATCGCGTATGATAAAAATGTGTGCCGCTATTATTGTTTTATAGATGAGGCATGCTCGGTTTGGTGAAATTTGTAAATCTGTGCAATGCAGAACTCTCACAAAGACGTAACAAAAAGTTTTAATAATGATCATTCAAATAAAACAAAATTTGATACTTTCATACTGGTCGGTGATTTAATCAGACCAACTTTATATTTGAGCGTTTTTTTTTTAGTTTTTTCATTTTTCCTTAAAGGGATTTTATGTCAAATTTTGCTGGTTCGCCACCTTTTGTCGGTATTACGAACCTACAAATTTTGGAAGCGATCCATCCAGTCCTGAATTAGCGAAACTTTTTTGTTGTTTCGATTATAGTCATTCTACCATCTTTATGGCATTCGCGACTTTATCAACGTTGCAGTTGGCGGATCGCTATTGAAAAATTTATCCGGTACAACTGCGTTCGATACTCTCGGGCTCGAACTCGCGGACATCAGCTCAGGAGACAACAGACTTGCCAACTGAGCTATATCACAAGCCCATGAATTAGCGAAACGAATTTTGATTTTTCATGGAAATTTGTATGGGAAAACAAACTAAGACCAACTTCATTTCCAGCTTATTTGAATTTTCTGGATGATTTAATGTGCAAAAATTTCTACTTCCATACAAATTTCCATACAAAATTGGAACGCGTTGCGCTAACTCAGGAATTACCCAAATCGTCTCAAAGCATAAAGTCATTTTTTACAACGGTCAAATTGGACATGCATCTCTTGTATTAACTATCAGTTGAAAAAATATTACTATCTACATTACTACATGGGGGAGTATGTCATTTATCCATTCCCCAACTATAATCGCATAGGCAGAACAAATTAGTTAGTCCGCTACATTTAAAAAAAAAAAAGACATACACCGTCTTAGCCGATTTAGGCTTTACAGACTGAATAAATGACGTGGACAACTTAATATTAACATTTAACACCCAGTACCGAGATGGGAATCGAACCCATGCCATCAGTGAACCAGCGATTACCGTCTTACCACGCTAACCACTCGACCACCGAGACGTATTTTTGTTAGTATATTTATTATTCAACTTAATTTCTCGAGAATTTACGGCTAAAAAAACTCCATCACCTTGTAGAAAATAACATTCATCAGCTTTCTTGCTTGAATACTTGCACCTAGAGGAGTTTGTACATCCGTTACTTCACCAGAAATCCCGTGAGAAAAAAAAAATGTCGATAAAAAAGTAGCGGACTAATAAGCGATTAGCGATTTAACGCCAATCACTACAAAAAAGCAAGTGTCAACATTCTTCCTTGACTGATTGCTTGTGGTGGAGTTTGTCCACTAGTACAAAAGTTTGGTAAAAAAAATAGGTGAAAACGATAATTATCTAACAAAAACGGAGCAGACAAATTAGCGATTAGCGATTAAGTAAAAATTTTACATAAACTCCATACAAATATTTTACGTATTAATCGAAAAGTAGTGTATAAATTTTTATACTTCATCATAAAGTTATCTCTATAACTTTTTTCGTATTTTTATCAAAAAAAAATGTGTTTCTCTCAATCTGTACATTTCATAACACAGTAAATGAATCAAACCAAGGCCGTGCGAACGGGGGGGGGGGGGAGGGGGGTTGAGGGGTTTAACCCCCCCCGTGGAGATTTCTTCCAAGTAAAATTATCTGTTCAAGAAATGAATTCACAGTAAAAATGTGAAATTACTTGATACCAAAAGGTGTTTAAAAATAAGTGTTTTTTTAAACATTTCAGAAAATTGGCTCGCCTACGGCGGTAATTAGTCCTATATATGTAACTCTAAAATTTAGCCATTTTATTCTACGAGACAACATGATGTCCAAGATCTGAAACTCATTTTCCATGTATGTTTCGATCGGCAATTCAATAAGCCTTTTGTATCGAAATTTAAATTCTGACACACAAAAACCCTACCTCGTATTTAAAATTGGAATTTATTTAGAAGATGTTCCTAACAAGTTCACCCATTACTTTATTAGTTATCACTTAGGAAAAAATAAAAAGCGATTATTTCATTACAAGTTTGATGCTGATATGAAATATTCAGAAAACCGTTTTCTACGCCAATACTATTTTTTTTTGTTTTTTTTTTGTTCTTCTAAATGCTCAACTCCCCATTCAAAAGGGTTTTGAAAAATAACACAAGGCCACAAAATTCATTCATTTTTCTAAGATGCAAAGCATTTAAGCACGAATTTTGATTAATTTTGTTGCTCTAAAACTTCTGAAAATAGGTAAAAATTATTATTTAAGAAAATTCTGCGCTTTTCTGACAAAACTTTAATAAACAACGAAAAAATTAAAATAAGATATATAACAACTTTCTGCAAGACCGCAATTAAATTATACTTCTGCGAAAAAAACAAGAGATGTGATTATTTGGTGAATTTTTCCAATTCTGTTAAATAAAAGAATTTCAAACAATTTTTCAGTAAGTGTTAACTATAATGAATTTAAGATATTTTAAGCAAAAATCTAATCATTTTGCAGACTTTAACAAATTTATTAAATGAAATAAAACCTTTTTTTCAACTTTCTTCTGAAATCTCAAAAATACTTATTAGCTTAGCTTAGCTGGATTGACTACACACATCCACCCTGAATCATTGAACTCGAAATACAAGCTGAAGAATATTTAAGTTTGATATATTTTAATAAGCTTCGAAGACTTAGTTGATGATTTTTTATTAAATGATGGAAATGTTTTAAAAACAACCGCATTTCGAATTCCATGATCGTGGGCGTGGCTCAGTAGAACGAATTCCACATCGCCAATGGTTGCTACTCCGTGATTGACCGAGGCCATCAATTTTGTCCAGAGGTCAAAAGAATGGTGTCTGGGATCGACAGCACATTCACAATGAACAAAACTGATGCTCTCTCTTTAAACATCAATAACGGCGCCGGCCACGTCCTAGTAGTCAATAGACAGATCTTGAAAAAGAGAGAAAGGGATAAAAGAACAAATTTGTGCTTTAGGACCGAGGTTACCTCTGCATCCTAGCAAATAATTATTTTTTGAGGATGGGTGGAGTGATATGATCAGGAGACACTTTTGACTAGTGTAAAAATCAAACAATGGCAAACTATTTTATATTAACCTACGTTCCTTCTGATTTTATAAAAGATTTTGATTCGATAGTACAGGTTCATCATTTTTGTTTGCTATTTTGAACAAACAACTTGTAAAAACTTAGCTATAGAATATATTTATTTTATCTGAGGTCTTTATCCAACTTTAAATGATTCTTTTGTTTATCAAATTCCTATTTACACAAACTGATGAGTTGAATCAAAAGTAAAATAACTAATGGAATTGAATTCATCTTAAACAAAAAACTTAATGTGTATTATTCTCAGATAAAACTAACCAAGAAAGCATAGGATATGGAAATAATTAAAGTTTACATTACCAATGTAATATTCTGAAATCGCTCAATTTACATTCTTTCAATTTTTACTTTAAACACGAATTTTACTTTACGCTTCAATCGCTATTTCAAAATCTACTATGTCTCAAACAAGGTCACAATCAAGGCTACAAATCATTATTAATTTTTGTTAATCTGGGCTGTGGAACGGTCCGACAGAGAGTGTAATTTAAATTGATTTTTATGTGTTCTTCCAGAAATCGTCTAAAGATTAATGTTCATTTTTTAACTCGGTATGTTCACTTAATAATCTGAAATTTTGTAACAATTTTTTCATTTCATTCTTAAAAATATTTTATTGTACTCCAAAGTGTGTTTGAAGTTAATTTATTTCCCTAATTGCATCACGCATTGGAAAATGGTATAGGTTTAAAAATATTACAATCAACCTGTTCAGTTTAGACTTTTTGTAATTTGTTTATGTGGATGGGGAAAGATTAAATTTTAATAAAAAAAAAACACACACATACACACACACACACACACACACACACACAAACGGGCGCGTGTACGCGTAACCCATCATTTGTCGCATGAATGATCTGTCTCAATTTTCGATAAAATTCTAAATTTGTCTTTCAATAATTGTATGTTTCAAACAGGTAAATTTCTTGAAACATGGAATTTCACCCGTACCTTGCCATTTAGCCGGAGAAATAGCAAAGCACAAATAAGACCCCACCAGAGACAAAACCCAGACCAAAACCCATTAATCCATCTATAATGAACAGAAAACTATCAATAGAAATAACTCATTTGATCAGAGTTCAAACCGATAAATAAAATGATACTTAGCTTCGATCCATTTTCCATTCAGACCATCCTCAACCAATCCTGAAAAATATGGAGCAATTTCCTGCTTGGAATTCGGTACAATTATAAACATTTTCGATATCACAAATCTCACTCACAAATTAAATAACAATTTCAATTTCCAATTTTTGACACGAGATGAAATTTTTCGCGTCTTATCCCTTCTGAAATCTCAAAAATACTTATTTTTTAAAAACTATAGAAAATTAAAGAATTTACATCTTCATCATCATCATCTTCAAAATATTATTTCTTAATTTTAAAAATGTATTTATTAATTTCAGAATCAGTTTTTACTTTTATGTAGAATTGTTAGTTCATCAGTTTAATAATTTTTTTTTAATTTTCATTATTTTGAATCATCTTTTTAGAATCAATCATCATCTATGAAAAGTTTGATAAACAATTCTATATAGTACCTTTAACAGTTCATTGCAATAGGCAAAAACTGATTTAACTAATGCTTTGTGCTCTCAATATTCACAACACCACTTGGAATTCCTTTTTTTTTAATCAGTTTAGTATTTGACCATTCAAGAAATCACTCATTACTAAACCTGAATTTTGTCAGATATGATGAATCAAATATGTTGTAATTTGAATTTTGAAAGTTTTTATTGTAAACTACAATAAAACGTGAACTTTTAAAGTCATTCATTTCGAAAAATGTAGGATTTTGAATATTAAATTGGATTCAATCTCTGACTTTGACCTCTGGCTGATATTCTCAATTTTTATCAGATCAGATTTTTAGCAGTTGTGTTTTGAATAATTTCTCTAAAGTTCAAAAAGATTTTTCGTTATCGAGAACTCACATTTAAAATCTTGATTAGATATTATTTTAATCCTGGTTCATTTCTGACCTGATCTGAAATTTATTTTAGAATTGAGAATTATTTTGTACTTAAATCTGGTGTTACATTTTATGCATATTTTATGGTTTTCATGCCCGAAGCATTAAATTCTTGTTTTATTCTAAATTTTGATTTGCATTCGTTTTCTGGTGTTTCGAATATATTGACTTCTTGTTCAGAATAAGAATTATCATTTAAATATTTTTTTTTAAACTTACCTGAAAACACTGATTTGAAACTTTGATTCTTATTTGATTTGAATAGTATCAGTAAAATTTATTATTTTTTCGAGTTTTGGTATTGTTATTGTTCCTAGCAAAATTTGAATTAGTTCTTGTTTTAATCAATCTCGCACTATTTTCAAAGATGATATTTTGAAAAAAAATCAAAATCTGATAATTTCCAGCAATTCTGTTGATTTTTTTTTTATTTTGTGCTGCTATTATTTCGAACACTGGCAAAAAAAAAATATTAAAATTTAAAATTTTCTGAAACCGTTGACACGACAATTGAAAAAAAAATTCAAAATATTCTTTCTTTTTTTGAGCACTAATATTAATGTTTTGACCCGAATGACAATTGTTAAAGGATTATTAATAAATTTCGCGTGCGCTTTCATGACGTCGTATAAAACTAAATGTAAACAAAGAGTTTTATTACAAAAAAATACAAAAACTGGCATAAACTAGTCGCAACTTCTTTCTATTTAGAATATTTGTAGCCAGTACAACATATTCTGTATATGAAATACAAATTTAAAAGTTGTTTTGATAACTTTTGCAGCTGTTTTCTGAAAATTCATAACATGTTTCATACGACCTAATGAAAACTCACGCTAGAAATATTAATAATAATAACCTATATTTATTTATTAAGAAAAAAAATTATTATAATTTTTGTTGCGTCTGAAATTGAGCCGAAGCTGATTTTAAGCTGATTAAAAGAATCATTTCATGTAATAATAGTTTTTAGTTTTCAAATCAAACACCATAAATATAAATTTAAAAAATACTGAAAAACCAGTTACTTTTTTTTAGAAAACCATTGTTTTTTTGTACTGAATAATCAGCTAATATTCATGAAACTGGGCTGACAAATGATTTTTTTTTTGTAAAAACATAAAAATCAATGAAAAAATACTAGATTTAATTTTTTTTTGTAATTTTTTATTACATTTAGAACAGTGAACAATACACTATGAGAGTTTTCCGCAGTACGCCGTACATTTTATGTTAAAATAGTACGCCATAATGTTATTTGATTAATAAATTTATAATTTTAGAGCTTTTGTACGCAGTGTATATCTCACATTTGGTCCTCCATTTGTTGGAATTCAATGATTTAGTACTTTAATTGGTCACTCTATCAGTCTCTTCAAAATAAACTGATCACTTTCGATTAGAAATAAATATTATTGAGTATATTGAACAGAAAAACAAAGTTTTTATAAAAATTCTATGGTTCTCATGAAGCTATAGTTATAAAATCAGAGTATAAATTTTTTCCAGGAACTTTACAAATAACCAGCTGTGGTCTGTAAACCCAAGCTTTTTTATAATTAAAATATGAGCTCTTAACTTATCTGAAATCAGACCAATCAAAAGTTTTTCAATACAACTTCAGCTAAATGAGTTATGTTTGTTGTAAAACACCAATTTTTAGGGATTTTTTCACTTTAATGTCGATTTCTGAAGGCCATAAAAATCATTACCAAAATGTAGAAAAAGCATCTGATAGGAGACATTCGAACAATTTCAAAATTTCATAAAAACAAGTCAAGTAGTATTGACTTTATATCTAAAATAGTAACCCGGGTCTATATGACCCTAACCGGCTAGTTGTCCTTATTTTTGCTGGGAGACTCTGATAATCCTATTCAAAAATCTTAAATTTGGAAATTGTAGATTGTAGATTCTCATTTTAGAAAAAGTCAGAAAATTTCATGTACATATTTAGCTTCAACCGTTCCTGAGATATCACATCAAGAAGGTAAAGTTCGGGTCATGTAGACTCTAAACGCAAAGGGCAAAGTTCCAATATTTTGCGCACGATTTGACCACCGTATTTTGTTTATTTTAACGGCGGATACCATTTATTTTTCTTGCAGAAACTAAGTTAGACCTGTTTTTAGTCAGCTAGACGAGCCAATCAATCAAATGTTTTCTGTCACTTCTCCAATCGAAATTTTAAGATTGCGCTTGATAAAACCTGTAACATTCCCTGCCTTCATGGAATCATTCATCTTCACCTTATGAATAGGTTATTATTTGGAATGAATTAGATCGTAGTTAGTTTCTCTAGGACTCCATGAACTCCATGTGAACTTTGGTCGAATAGTTGATTTCCAGCTGTTTTTGGGTCTCCCACTGGGAATTTCTTGAATTTTGCGCGATATTGCCCAAGAAATTTGGCCAATGACCCTCTGTATTGGACGATATCTCAAAAACCACTTGACAGAACGTCGCACAAATTCGCACATGTGAATATTAAACTAGGAGGTAGATTCACTGAAAATTTCATCAACTTCCATTAATTCATGCAAAAGTTATTCACAAAACGAAGTGTTGATTTTTTTTCGAATACATTCCTTAAGAACCAATGAAAATCCCGATATCATATTACTAGTTCTTGAGATATTCAAGATTGGATATTTTTAGAGGTTATTTTTGTACATAAAGTACTTAGTGATTCCTTTGCAGTCCGTTTGGATGGCTTCAAGAAATACTACGTCCACCCACTAGAATTATAAACTTGCGATCTAGAATTGCTCCTTGATTTGTCCAGAAGACCCATATCAATTTTCAAATCATTTGGTCAACTTTAAGGGCTGTTTTCCAAAGCTCAAATTTGTTGGACATTTTGTCACCTTTTGCTTTAGAAAACCTCAACAAAACGCTATTATGGTTCTTATTAAAGGTTGTATATGTAATGTAATGTGGTTGACTGTTTTCAAAACTATTATTCTTCTGCTTTGTTGAGTTTTGCTGAAATTTTCTGGAATTTATCAAATACTTATTACAAGACGATATTTCTATATGCATACACATACACAGTAAACGAAAATTACCGAGTTCGGTAATTTTTTTACCGAAATCCTAACATGTGTAAATCGTTAAACTGTTCGGTAATTTTTTCGGTAAAAAATAAACGAACATCGATTTACCGATGTTCGTTTATTTTTTACCGAAAAAAATACCGAACAGTTTAACGATTTACACATGTTAGGATTTCGGTAAAAAAATTACCGAACTCGGTAATTTTCGTTTACTGTGTATGATTTCGACAGTTTTTTCACACACGCTCGAAAATCATTAACCATTTATCGTTAAAAAGTAACCATTTTCACACCTTTCCGCGTTAAGTGATTTTTTGACTTCTCCCATAGAAGTCATTTTTTGACTTCTCTTGAGAAGTGGAAAATGTGGTTATTTTTTAACCGCGTTGAATTATTGCGGAGAAGTTGGAAATGGTTATTTTTCAACCAAAGTAAAATAAGGAGGAAAAGCTAAAAATCGTTAATTTTCGTTCAATGGCGAAATCAAAGTTTTTTCGAAATATAAAATTAACAATTACATTTTTCTAATAGTCCCCGAAATTGGTATTGCCATATTTTTATTGTTAATAATTTGTTTTTTGTTGTTAACATATTTTTGCTCGGAAGAATTAGAAGATTTTTTTAAGGCTGCTTATCTCCAGACCGTTTCCTGAAGCTTGCTGTTGAGTAGGCTGGACCAGTGAAAGCCTTTCAACGGATGGGCTGACTGGAAGACGTTCTTTTTGGGTGATTCCATTTTTATTGGAACCAGGTGATTGTTGGCAAGAGTTGGAGCCATCATCATAGGAGGTGGCGCAGGAGGAACTGCGTTCATATATCTGTAATCAAATAATCAATTAATTAGTTGTTTAGTAAAATTTGAGAGTATGACATACAATCAACATTCTTCAGTTGTTTCAATTGCAATGATTTTTTACCTAAATATTAAAACAAAAATCATTCATTTCAGGACCTACACATACAACAACCGAAGATATGGTTACTACCAGCCTAATGGATATGGACAGCAATATCCAGGACAAAATCTACCCGGCCAATATCCAACGAATACAGCTTTAGGAGAGGATCGCTTCCAATATGATCCGGTAAGTTCCGACACAACCTATACAGTTTAATAAAAAAAAACTAATTTATCAGTACCTACAGCTGATTTTTTGAATTAAGCACAATTTCACATTGTAATCGAGTAATAGAATACCGATTAAGTCATTACCCGTTTATTTTTACAAGTCAGCTGAACATGTTCCAACTACTTATTATTCAATCGCGGTTGCCATTATGGTAATCCAACTTTCGATCTCAAGTGCAACGAAAGTAAAATCGATTCGTACTTCCCAAGCTGTGATGGAACGCATAGATAAACAATACGGTGCATTCTTCTTATCACAAACAGGTCACGCAAGACGTTTATTTCGTACCGTTTGGCGCCAAGTTTCCCATCGGATGCACTTTGCCTACGTACATACAAACGTATATTCATTCATGTGCGGTACGGTAGAAAAAAGATAGCTCATAATGATTTCGCAAGACCGTCTGGCGCTTTTTGTTAAGTAGAGAGTAATTTATGCGCATGCAACTTGGCGGCGCGGCAGCTATAAGATGTTTTTGCTGAGGCGTTCCTCCGGTATAAGTTCGATTAAACGCCGCTTAAAACAATCAGCGCCGATGTTTGAATGTTGATTAAATCCACATGTGGTGCGCCAACTGGCAAGTGTTCTACATGGGCCGCACTCAATCACGGGATGATACTCATTTACTAATGTATCTTTATCTTATACTTTTTTTCGCAGAACAATCCCAACAACGTCCAGACGCCATTCCCCGGAGTTCTGGGTGGTTGGCGTGAAGACCTTCAGGGGAAACTACGCCGCGATTCGTTGCAGCTAGAACGGGATGTTTTCGTGACGACCAACTATGGGCAGGTGCAGGGATTCAAGGTGCACCTGTACGATAATCCGGATCCGAAATCGTTCTACCGGCCGTGGCACACGCCTGTCGAAAGAATTATGAAATCGTGCTCCTCCTTTCTGGGAATCCCGTACGCACTGCCACCCACATTCGAAGGACGGTTTAAGCCACCGCGGCCTCATCGAGGCTGGCAGTTGCTGCAGGCCGTCGATTATGGACCGGCTTGTCCCCAGCCGGTACAATACACCGGTGCCACCAAGGGAATTCGTGATATGGACGAAGACTGCCTGTACCTTAACGTGTTCTCGCCCAATGTAAGTATTCCTTGCTTTTGTGGAAATTTTTGTTTTCGAATGTAACAAGGCTAGACTTGAATACGATAGATAGGTCAACTCTCTCATTCTAATTCAATAACGTTTCAAATATTATACTTATAGAATTTAAGTTTCTACAAATCAAAAATTTTGTTGCAAATATCAACTTGATCACCGAGTCAAGTGGTCGCATCCGATGAGGTGTTCTGGTCTTCCTGAAAACTTTTGTGCTACTTAAAAATTGCTCTGCGGCTTAAAGTTCCCGTGAGCCCAAGGCCGTATTAAAGGGGAGGGGAGTGCAAGGCGGGGTAATCGCTCCGGGCCGCTTGAAATAATATCTCGAATAGTTTCGCTCGAATATAAACTAAGGGGGGCCCCTAGAGTGAGTATTGCAGAATTTTTCCTGAGTTGAAAGCTGATCAAATCTTTGTTTTTCATATGTTGAAATGTTAGTTCTTTCTAGGTACCAACATATTTTAAGGCAAAGGTAGCAGAATTTCATTGCGATCTTCCAAAATTCTTCATCCAGACAATACTAAAGGCTGTCCAATCAGGATTGCTCACGCTACCCTTTAAAATAAATAAATTAAACAAAGAAATCAGAGACACTTATCTCTATTCAAAAACACTTTAATTCACTCACATCTTTAATTGATTCGCATACTTTTACTTCGTTTACTTTTTTGAGCGGCTAACCAAACACAAATAACACCAATAGCATTAGCGTGACGTTAAAATACTTATGTCGATCATTACAAGTGTTTAAAATCTAGATGGCGATTTTAAACATTATACAGCTAAAGTAAGCAGTTCAATGGCATTTTTATATTATTGAATACCTTTATGCCATAACATAAATCATAAAAAATATCATGCACAAAGACGCTCTTCGCTTTTAAACGAAAATTAAGGTCCTGGAAATGGTTTCTGAATGATTTCTTAAAAAGCGTGATAAAATCGAAACAATAACCGTGATAAAATCGAGCGTGAATTTGGCGAGTATTGATATAATCGAATAGTGATAAAATCGAGAAACTACTGTACCAGCATTTTAAATTATAAATTAGCAAAAAAAGTCAGTATAGTTCTCGGAAATTCCCAGAAAATTTGTCCCTGAGAGGCTAGAAGTTTTTACAAACAATCAATCATGTAAATTAAACCTCAAAAGATAGATTTTTGCTAGTACCGTAGGTAGCTCGTAAGCTGTATAGCCGGTGCCGAGCCAATGCAACAGATAAGTTTGAAATAAACAACGTATCACAAGTTAAGTAGTTAAATTCTGTATCATCTCTGTTTCTGACAAGGTTCTTAGCAGAATGAAGTTTATACTTGCTGATTTTTTTATGAAAAATAACATGATTTGGAAAACTCTGCTCCTGTTAGGAAAAAAATACAAAATATTTGTGACGAAAACTTTGATTTAAATGTTTTTAAAAGCCTTAAAAGGAAGCCTTATTAGAAAACTGCGCGATTTACGATCTCAACTAATCGATTTACTATTATTTGAGTCTTGTGATTATTCATCTATGTTATTTTCTGATTCGACCAGCTGTAACTTATGTAAAGCCGTATTTTAATGGCGGAAAAATAATCAAGTTTCTGTTAAATAAGAAGTATTGATAAAAACAGTAGTGGAAATTGAAGGAGAAGGATTCAGTCACCTAAACCACCGATTACATGAAGTATTACTGACTGGAAAAATCTGATAAATATCATGACTGAAAAAAGTGTACGCCGACCGATGGGAGATATCAAGAATTAAGTGCAAATAATTGTTTCTTACAAGTAAACCGTAAATAATATTTTTCATAAATGATCATTAGATCACCTTCATTTCCTTTCGATTAAACGAACGGTTTTTAAGATACGCGCATTCATAACTGTCCCATTTCTAAATGAACTGACCTTTAAACTTCCAAATAAACACAAATTTAGATGAATTTGAGTTTTTTTCTGTGTATAAATCCAGCAAAATGCGGAATTGTTTTTACAATATTATGGCAACCAGCCAGACCGTAGTTTGCTTTACTTGTTCATTTCACTTTGAAAACCCGTGTATGCCCGAAAAAAATCTGGAAGATTTTGAATGTCTACTCACAATAAATAAGACACCAGGTTCTATTATTTATTGAATAAAAAACACACATTAGGAGTTCCCAACGAATGAAGCATTATGTTTTGAATATGGAATATTTTCTCAGTATACAGTATCTTATTATCAGTTTTGAAATGAAGACTTGCAGCACAAAATAAGAAAAAAAAAACATCTCCCATTTTAATAAGGTTCGAATGTTCGAACTAACTTTCTGATACTTGATATCTACTTTATTTACTTCCAAGATATGAAATTTTAAATCTGTTTTAGAGTTTTAGCTTCATAAATTCTTAAATTAATTATATAATGAATTGAAATAAATTCTCCACCATCTCCCCCTTCCAATGCGGGAAGGGCTCACGAACTGTATCATAGAAACATCTTGAGTATTTGCAAATACTTATGAATAAAGCCTGCCTCTTTCTTCCCCACTCCGCCCTGAAAAAGGAGAGTCTCAAATTATTCAAACGCAAACAACTGATCTTACTAAATATGGTCCGATTGCTTGATATGTTCTCGATTTATGCCAAAAAACTGGTGTTGTGGCCATGAAAAGCCATTGGTGGACTGTGTGTGCGGCGCTTGGCAAAACGACCACTGGTGGGACTCATTCCCCTCGTGGGAGTGAGCCTCTCCTAGACAACCCCTAGTGGCTGTCTCACCAGTGGAGGCAAGTCCTCGGACTGTACCTGGAGGCCAAGGCCGCGTCGATGTGAGCGCTTGGGAAAACAACCACTGATGGTCCGCTCCCCTCGTGGGATTGGACCTAAAGAGACAACCACGCATGGTTGTCCCATCAGCGGAGGCAGGTCCTCATGACGCTGCCTGGCGGCCAAGGCTCGGGGGGATCTCGGTCGCCTGGTTGACCGAGATCCAAACTCTTTCGGATGGAGGGCTCTGAAAAGAGCCGATTGTGGCAGCTGGACCCGGGAGCAAGGGGGCGGAACGAAGCGCAGAAGAAACAATGCACTTATTTCGTCTTACATTCTATTTTTATTTCTCTTTCCTTATCACTACTATGTACACTTTTATATACAGTTTTCACTACCGTCCCATCTTGACGGTCTGACGATTTGATAACGACTGACTCCTAGGCGCATAAAGAATGCGCCCTTAAATAGGCTGACGAGCAAGCACACAACCACGTGCTTGCGCCAGATGGAATCGCGTAGAACATTCTCGACGCTTTCAGCGAGAGCAACCGTTTCGCTCTCTCGGTGTGTTACTCTCGCGTCTATTCTCATTTCTCAGTCCGCTTGTCGGACTGAACATACTCCCCACCTGAAAGTGAGAAGTTGTCCCGGTTGGTGGTTGTCGCCGACCTTTCTGGAACTTGGCGGTCCTTAGGAATGTGCCGTTACGTGGTGATTTGTTGTAGGCAGGAATATGGAATCTAACGGGTTTCGTGGAAGCACCACCTTTTAGGTTTCCTCTGTTGCTGGTGATGCTCTCGAAGAAAATCACTCCTGGCCGGATCTTCTTCCTTCTGGATTGTGTCGGTTTCTCGCTGACCAGACCTCGACCTCGGTGTGGAATTTTGGTAGTGCCAGCTCGTTCTGTATCTCGATTTGCTCGTCTCGTCGTCTTCTCGATACATGCTTCCTTCCTGCTCCGCTCGCCTTCTTTGCTGCCCGATCCACTCCACGCACTCATGACGGAGGTATTCCGTCGGAAGGTACCGGTTTAGACATCCGGCTCGAAGGACCATTTCATGTTGTGGCCATGAAAAGCCATTGGTGGACTGTGGGTGCGGCGCTTGGCAAAACGACCACTGGTGGGACTCATTCCCCTCGTGGGAGTGAGCCTCTCCTAGACAACCCCTGGTGGCTGTCTCACCAGTGGAGGCAAGTCCTCGGACTGTACCTGGAGGCCAAGGCCGGGTCGGTGTGAGCGCTTGGGAAACTACCACTGATAGTCCGCTCCCCTTGTGGGATTGGACCTAAAGAGACAACCACGCATGGTTGTCCCATCAGTGGAGGCAGGTCCTCTTGACGCTGCCTGGCGGCCAAGGCTCGGGGGGGATCTCGGTCGCCTGGTTGACCGAGATCCAAAACTCTTTCTGGATAGGGGGCTCTGAAAAGAGCCGATTGTGGCAGCTGGACCCGGGAGCAAGGCATCGGAGCGAAGCACCAGAAGAAAGAAGCACTTGTATCGGTTTACTTTCTTATATTTCTCTATTTACTTATATTCTACTATATTTACACTATTTACACTACCGTCCTTCTTGACGGTTTGATAAAGACTGACTCCTAGGCGCATAAAGAATGCGCCCTTAAATAGGCTGACGAGCAAGCACACAACCACGTGCTTGCGCCAGATGGAATCGCGTAGAACATTCTCGACGCTTTCAGCGAGAGCAACCGTTTCGCTCTCTCGGTGTGTTACTCTCGCGTCTATTCTCATTTCTCAGTCCGCTTGTCGGACTGAACAACTGGTAAGGGAGCCCTTCTGTCGTTCACATCCTCCACTGCTGGAATGAACTCATACCCATTTTTTTCGTGCCCAAAAACCCTCTCATACCAAATTTAATCAAATTGGTTGAAAAGTTTCAAGCTTAACAACAAAATTTATATGGAACATCTCTTGTACTCAAATGCTTGTCCATGTCATACTTGATTCCATTTGATGGCTTTGTCAACATAAATTGAGAACTTGTGCTAACAAAATTGTATTGGACCATCCTCCCCTCTTCCCAGGGGCGGTCCTAGAGTCGGCTCTTGGGGGGGGTGATTTTCCAGTTTTCAAAAATCAGTCAATATAAAGGAACGTTAATATCTGGTGGAAAAAAACAATCATTTTAGTGAGCGAAAGGAGAAGGGATGGGTTGCGTGCGGGATAGGGGGGGGGGGGTGGTTTGTTCCTTTATAAAACAACCAGCGAATCTCTAATAACCACTGCGAAAAAATGTTGAAATTTTTTTTTATTTGTAGGTTCATCAGGTATTTTAGAATTGTCCCTTTTAGAGCTCTTTCAAGAATTTCTCGTTATAAATGTAATTTTTCAATGAAAATAATACACACGTTGTTGAGAGATGAACACGTAGAAAAAAACTGAAGTTATCTTCATTTTTTCCCTGAGCTTCTAAATATAAGCGCTCTGGTATTTAATATTTTATCGGAAGTATTTTACTTTTCACCGATAAGCCCGATAAACAAATTGACAAACATAACTAACGGGCATTGAATTCTTCATTGGGGTATTTTACTGAATCGTGATTTGGAAATTTAGTATTATAGTTTTCAAATTTCAATATATTAAATTAACACTTTAAATATAAATTTGTAGAAAAAAAAAACGATTATCGAAATCAGTTTCTAAATTATGGAACCGAATTTTATTTGATTTGCTCTTGAATTTAAAGTTTTCATTCAAAATTTTCATTTTAATTGTATTACAACAAATAAATCACAAAGAAAAGTGATTCATCTTTGTTCACTTTCACATAATTACCAATTTTTTTTAATAATTTTGAATTATAAAAAAAATTATGAAATGAAGAGTTAATTCTGAATGTTAACCCTTCGTTTCATGAAGTAACAAATTTGCAACAATTTATGTATGGAAAAAGTGAAAAACCGTAATATATTTTAAATTTTTTTTTCTTGATGTCCTCATAATTTCCAACTGTAAAAAATGATTTTTAAGGAAAAATAAAAAAAATCATGAAATGAAGGGTTAATACTCTTCTTTAGTGAACAGTCTCAATCATTTCCAATTGAAATAGCCAAGCCTTCAGATAAAGAATATCAAACCTTAAGCTAAATTTTAAATTAAAATTTCAATATTATTGTGTGGATGAGCTGAACGCAGTATTGGTGACATAATTGCTGTAGATTTAGAAATCCAGGAGTGTTTGTTTAAAATCACTAAAAGATCTTCTGACTGTTTTGCATGATAGAATGTCTTGTTGCCGAAAAAATAGTGGAATGATAAGGGGATAGTTTTAATTCACAAGGGAAAAATTAAAACCGTGGCAAATTGATTTTGGAAGCATTTTGCGTCTCAAACTCGATTTTTTTGTCTGTTTTTTTCCCTTCTTATTTTCTGGCATTGAGTAATTTTAAAACTTAGCAGTTCAGAGTGAAATTGATCAATGATAATTGATGAAGTAACTAACCTGAACAACAAAAAATATGCTGAATGTTTTCATTATCCTTTATTCATTCAACGATGCAGGTCAGAGGGAAGAGTGCTAAAAAGTAACAAATTCCCGAAAAAAAAACAATACAGATTTAGTCTAGATAATCTTCGTATTTTACAAACTGGGGAAAGATACTTACTTCTATAATTTTTTCTCATGGTAAATTACTCACAGCCTTTATGAAAATTGATCATAAGGTTAATACCTTTTTTCTCAATTTTTTTGATATTTTACACTTTTGCTTAAAAGTGCACAAATTTCTCCAATGAGCCTCGTATTTTCAAAATTTATACCGGAATAAGAGCTGATAAAATAATACAAATTTGCATTTAGAGCTCCTAAATAAGTTGAAATCAGTTTTCACATTCTTTGCACTTCGGAAAATGTGAATTTTGTTTTCTTGTGTTATAGTTTTGAATGCAGATTTTGGGTTCTAGAGATGAGTTCGAATCTCTATCTCCAACTCCAATTCCTGAAACAGCTGATATAAATACTTTTTTGTTCCTTTTTGGCACTAAAAACTCATAGGAAACGCAAAAGTCATAAAACTCATCCATAATATGAATGTTTTATGTGATACATTTAAAACAGAATTAAATAAGATCAGATCTAAAATTTAAATTTTGGTTTTTGAATTTCATAATATAGGTTATGAATTTTAAACTTATAATTCATATTTGAATGGTGGATTAATTGAAGGTGAAAAATTCTCGTGAAAGAGATTCTTTACTGTGATTCAGAACCTGATTTTTTATTTTGCAATTGAAGGCATAAATGTATGATGAAAGCAGAACATATATTTCAAATATTTCATTGTTATAACCATTTTCACCCCCCTATATGACATTTCCAAATTTTTCATTTCATTAATATTTAAAACAAAATCAAGAATTCAGAAGCTCTGAATTTGAAGCAAATACTAAAATTTGTAGCGATTTGCTCGTGTTAATTGAGGCATATGAGGGAAATTAGTGACAATTTAAAAAAAAAAAAAGTTGTCCCTACATTTTATTACTAGCAAATTCCAAATCAACACTCAACAATACACTTTTGTTGAGTAACTTATCAACAAAAGTTATTTGGTATAATTCAGTCCAGGGAATCCTTAGTTACAGCTGCTTGAGTTTGGTGGACCGACTTTTTTTCAATATTGAGCCTTTTAAGCGATAAATTAACTTTTTTGTTGAATAAACTCCCCCACGGAGTGGAAAATTTTTAAAATTGAACGCACATCTTCTAAGAAAAGTTCCAACTTTTTATAGAAATTCGTGCTTTTGCGGGTATTTTGTAACGGTTTTTTGCCGCTTGGGGGGGGTGATCACCCCGATCACCCCCCCCCCCATAGGACCGCGCCTGCCTCTTCCTATGTTCCTGTTCACTGAAAGATTCTCGAAAATTCTCGAATTACGTATAAATTTTTTTTTAATTTTTTTTTTAAATTGTATGGAAGCTCCCTTCCCCACCTGCTGAAAGAAGGGAGGTGTCTCAAATAACCATGGAAAAATATCTCGTATTGAAATAACCTTACATTCCAAATTTGGATCCATTTGCTTGATTAGTTCTCGAGTTATGTAAAAAATTGTAAGAGACCCAGCAAACATTTAACAGGTATACCACAGAAACAACAGGAATATAGAAACGCTTATATCAGAAGGAATAATCGTATAAAATTTACCAAAAAAGCATATAGCTATAAAAGTGGAGGCGATATAGCGATAATGACTAGATTCCAAAACGGATTTACGATTTGATTACGCCTACAACAAGCAAAATATAGAATCATGAACAACTTGAGGCAAAAGAAAAAAAAATGGCTATGACCGAGAATCGAACTCCAAGCCTCCGAGTTAGCTCGCCAGCACCTTACCACAAGGCCAACTCATTAGTTGGCAAACTATAGCTTTATCAGAGAGGTTGAAGTTCCATCACGCACATTTTGTAAATCTGAACAAATTGATGCTTTTTTACTGCATATTTACGAACCAAGTGATTATTTGCTCGATTTGAAATAATTTGCGGAAGGAGTCGTCAATGTATCATGAAAAATCACTCAGAACAAATATTTATACGATAGCCACGAGGGATCTCAATTTATACGACTTATGTTATCTTTTCTCTTACGATTTCATGTTAGCCGGGGAGCCCCCCTATCTCCCCACTGGAGAAATGCTGGGGAACCAAACAATTATAGAAACATTCCTTGTATCGAAATACACTCCCATGCCATATTTGTTTCCATTTGCATGATCAGTTCTCGAGTTACGAAGACTTGTTACTTTTATATGAAAGACTTTTGACAGACAGTCAGACAGACAGAAATTCATTTTAATATATCTTTTTAATATATAGATGTTTACCTAAATTGATTTGAGGACTTTACCAAAAAATATTCCTGAATTTTATCCGGACAATATCAGAGCAAATGCCGGGAATTATTTAAATTAAAAAAATATGATGAACTTGTAGAGAAACATTGAAAATCAATGGAAATTAAATTTATAAAACCGGGCAATCTAGAATGCTCACTCTAAAAGCATAAGTTTGAGTATGAATAATGCAAAATTATCGTTAGCTTTTTAATTATTATTTAAATTTGCAAAAATCAATTAAAAAAACCTCATTAAATTAGTTGGTTAAAGTAGTCCAATCGGCCATACTGAGATTCTTTATTGAATTTTCATTCCAATTTCTATCTTAGATAAGGAATTCAACTAGAAACTTTTCCAAATGAAGTTTTCTTCTATTTATTCTGATGTACTTTTATTTTAAAAATTTTCTTATTCAAGTAAATTTCCTGAATTCAGCAAATCATTTTCCAATTAATAATTCTCAAATTGATTTCAATACAAATAAAGATTCAATTTATTGACATTTTCAAGTTTTGTGGTATATTTTAAGATTCATGGTTTTCTAATTGTTGTAAACACGAGATCTTTGTTGAAACTTCTAAAACTCACCTGATTTTTTTAAATTACTGATTATGTGTTCTGAGCAAGTAATTTACATTTTATGATGATTTTATGATTTTATGTTTTCAAATTTATTTTTTGTCTCATTTAGAATGACTATTTGACATTTTTTCTGTATCCAATATTTGATGTAAAATTTAAAATCCGCTTCACATTTTTAAAATTTTAACATATTGTATAAAAACGATTTCTTTTTGAGTTTATAAATATGGAATTGAAATAAAATTTATGTTTTGAACTAATAATTTAGTGATTCCTTTTTTGGCTCTGATTGTAACTTTGTTCCTTATGTTTGTAAATGAATTGCATTTATAATTTGTTTCTCAAATAAGGATTTCAAGATATTATTTTAGCTTGAGATACTGAATTGTGGCTCTGAATAAAACACGATTTCAGGGTTCGAATTATACTCTTGAATTCTTATATCCATATCTTCATAGAATTTGAATTTACTTCTTTTGGTTTTTGTTTTTAATTTTGGATTCTAATTTTGAAATCTGAATGTTACTTCCCAAGTGTTATGAGGGAATAATTCATCCTGCTTTCGATGAAGCAAATGTCAAGCTAACGATGAAATAAAATTATTTTTTATCGTCTCAAAACTGATCAAATGTGATAGTTTATCATTCCATTGATAAGTAATAGTCATAACTTGTAAACCTAACTATGTTAATTTTGTAGTTACAGTTAATAACAAAATTCATGTCTCTGAGAAACAAAAATCATTTTGAAGCGTGTCTTATCAATTGACTCGCTCGTCAATGTGAATGGAAATAAAATGTTGTTTTTGAAGGTTTTATGTTTAGTAATTGATGGTCCATTAGGTGGGATATGATTTTCCGTTGAAAAAAATTTCCACCCATGCACAAAGAAGTGTTCATATTTACCCCATATTTTTCAAGATAGGGCGTAATTATGAACACATGTTTCCTGAGCATTCGTTTATGATTTAAATTTAATTTTTAAAGTCAAAATTACGATAACCATTCAAATCTTGAATATAAGCCTAAAAAATTACTGTATAAGTTTGTTCGAATTGTGGACCTGTGATGACATGAAAAGATGTCCTATGTAAAACTGAAAATAACCCCTAAATTCTCAGCAGTAAATTTTAAAAATATGCCAATCTTACAAAAAATCTTAAAATGAAGAAGGGGGCCAGTCATTTATTTTTGGTTACTTTTCAGAGTTTGAACACTAAAAAGCTAATTGTTTGAGCTGACAGTATAAAAAACTGAGTGATTTTGTTTTTATTACCTCACTTAGCCCTACCACATCCAGACGTAAATTTCGACGATGTACAGTAAATCACAATATGGAAAAAAAAATATAATTTTAAATCGATTAGGGCATAAACTTGTTGTATACCTTACATGAATTAAAACTCTCAAAACTTCCGTTCACTTCTTCAAAAACTAAAATTAATCGTTTTCACAAGCACGGTTGTAAATATTATGAACGACTGACAACTCTGACATATTCGCAATCGTTTGTCGATATTTTTATTTGTTACAACATTTTTATATGATATGAGGCTTTTTTTCATTTGGCGAGCGGTAGGGTCATCCAATAAAAACCATGGTTTCAGGAATCAAAACTTGACTGTTGTTTTTGGCTTTCCATAAGGCCTTTAGCCTTTTTCAGCTCATTTGGTCAACTCTATGGGGTCGCTCAAGGAGGCTCTAGTTTTATGGGATTATGTAGAGTAGTCCATAGATTAAAAAACACAGTTCTTGTTTTTCATATAGATTGCCGAAAGTTTTCAGTGATTGATTTTACTCTAAACTGGTTAATTTGAACACTTCCAAACATGGGTGGCAAAACTCCTCAGATCGGCTTGTCCAGTGAAAGAGAGTGCAATTTTTTTCGTCTGCTCCCCCAATCGGTGCGGGGAGAGATAAATCGAACTGAAATGAAGAGTGAGATTGTCAACACATAAGAGTGAGCGAGAGCATTCATATCCGCTGATGAAGAGAATTCCCTTCTCCGGAAAAATCTGTTGCGCAATGTGCTGAGGAGAATTGGAGAGCTAACTCAGTTTATTCTTGGTACGTTCACGAGAAAAGATGCTACTTTCCGAATCAAAGCTCCCAGCAGTGTCTTGATTTTCTAGAAGCCGTCCTGATCTTAATTGCAATTGATTTTGCAATAAAAACAGTTTAACCTCTTAAACCAATGGTAATCTTCGGTTCAGATGATATTTGAACCGTGTTTTTCGGTATTAACTAAAAGCCACCTAACTTCATATCTCTTCTGTTGCATAAATTAAGGCGTATACTGCACCGCTATTTCGCCTTAATTTATGCAATCTAAGAAGAGCTGCATTTCATTTCCACCAATCTACTGGGGTCCTGAAAAATCCTGGTTTTTGTTCTTCGCGGTGTCCTGATTTTTTGATGAAACCACCTGTCACCGCTTCTTACAGCGCTACCTTTTGTAAAAAAAAAGAATTCAAAACAGCTAACAGCAGTGAGCATAGTAGCGGAGTAGAAATTGTTTATATTTTTTCTACGTTGTGTGGTGGGAGTCTAAATAATTTTTTCCTTATTTACTCTGAGGTGTATTAATGAAACACAGGGCGTTCTTTGCTTAGAATTCTCTTTCTCCCACTCGGATGCAAATGCTCTCACACTTGCCGTCCGAGTCACTTACAGCTCGTGTAAACTCGGGTAACGAGTGGAGCACGATCAGCGAAAGAGGATTGCACTCGGAAGCCGAACTGAAAACAGAGTTGGTTTCTCCCGGCTCTTTGTTGTTTGAGAAGAGCCGACCAACCCTGCTTCCAAACGCCGTATCACAAAAAATAGAAATGATAGACAAAATCTGACGAATGATTCGAATTCATTATGATAAATTCTTCCAAAATCATGGGCAGCAAAAATGCTGTTTCCTTGTTTAATCATTCTTAACCCTCATCCGCATTAGATTTCGTTACCCTAATCAGCACTAGGAGTGTCAATTTGACACTACAAGCTCAAATATCTTGAACTTTTGGCGTGTTCAACCGATCTTAACCAAACATATATCGATAGAAACTTTATAATGTCAGTAAAATATGTTTAGAACATTATAGGTATAGTTTAAGCTACTAGTTTTCTCGTTATTCAGCATGAAAGAAAAAAAATCCGAAAAAACATGCCTCAGAAAAACGGCTGTAGTTCATATATTACACGTCCAAAAAAATATTTGCCTTATGCATATAAAAGCTGAAGTAAATGTCTACATCATGGAACCAAGAGATATTTTTTTAATTTTTTTAAATGAAATGGTCACAAAAAGTTCAAAAAAGCGTCTGAAAAACCTACTTTACATTCGAATGCTAGTAAAAACTGTTTGAGCGATGGTAGAATTTAAAAAAAAATATGACTACAAATTTTATTCTAATTCTAACATTTGGTTGTCTAAGATTTTTGATGCTACAAAAATTAAATTAACTGGAATTTTTCAAAGTTGACTACTTTGCGCGATTTTTTTACTCATTGAAATTTCATCTGTTTTTGTGGTCCACCGTCAGGTTGTAGCCGGATTATCAGTGCTTTTACTTTGTTTGGACCAATCAAAAGTATATTCATTGGAAAGAAAATTTAATCTACATTCTAGTGAGGTGCAACAATTCACGCTGTGAGATTTCACAAAAATATCAAAAGTATAAACGTAAAATCATTCTTGAATTGCTAGAACCACAAGCAGCACGTCCAGCAAAACGTGTTTGTTTGCTCTTCGAGTAGGTACGGTGGGTGGTGAATTGGACAGAGAGCCAAGCCGAGAGACGAAATTATGATGCGTGTCGTGAGCGTGACTAGCAAATGCAAACTACTATCAATAGAATATTTACAACCAAGAAATGCACGACACGCATAATTATTTCGTCTGTCGGCTTCGCTCTTTGCCTAAATCACTACCCACCGTAGGGTGATTTGCCAATCGTTGAACAGCTAAGCACATGATTTTGGTTTCTATGCAGTATTTCGGTCCTATAGATCGAATTCGTTAATTTTTTTTGTCGAAGGTGCTCATACAGGCTTGGTCAACAAGATCCAAAAGTTGAAATGCTCGAAAAAAGTGACATCGAAATTTAAAAAATCATTTAAAACATGCTGTTTTTGTCCAATAGTTGCACAGGCAAATCTGATGTCGTTCCTAATGTTGTCCGATTTTTTCCAATGGTTGCACATCTTAAAAGGATTTCAAAGGCTCAGCCACCATGTAGTCTAAGTAGCTGGTATTTGAAACGAAAGCTTTTAATGAGAACTAGTTAAAATGCAATCCAATTTGGAAATGGCCCCTTTTGAAGAAGGTCGTCCATAAGAATCGTCCAATGCCCACTGGGGAAATTTGGAACCATAATCCCAAAAAAATCGAAACCACGAGTTTCAGAGCCTGGAATAGTACCTATCTTACGTGAAATTTTCTCAAAAATTCAAATCTGCCGTCAGACTAGACCGTACCTATCTGAGTAGAGTGTTATTTGACCTTGTTTACCCAGTAATTAGCTATTTCTTTATATGTTCTTGCAACATGAAATTTTAAACCATTCCATAAAACGAACTAAAATGTTTTTGAACGCGTTTAATGTATTTTAAAGGGACTATTTGTTGATAAAAGGATAAAAGGACAAGATCTGTTTTGCCCCCCCTTTACCCCTATGAAGAAGATGTAATTTTTTTTAATAATTGCTTTTTATCTCACTTAGAAGTTGATTTATTTCAACATACTGAATATCAATTTAAAGCTAAGAAATGCTCTCAGAAGCGTCCAAAGCTTCAAACCATTCGACTGATTTATGACCAAGATATGCAGTTTTGTATAAGAAAAAAATAATTGATTAAAATATTTATAACGCGAAAATGGAATAATTTGTAATGAATGTAACTCCTGTAGCATTTCATCAATCTTCATAAAACACTAGCTGACCCGGTAAATTTCGTTTTACCTTTAAATAAACCAACGTAATAAATGTTTTATTTTCATTTACACGTCCTTAACTTCATCGTGCTCGCGAATCGTTTTTTATGAAAATCGTAACAAAATTTTATGTCTTCTGTCTGTTTGTTTGGTCCCCTGCCATAAAAAGTGAGATTCTTGAAACTATTATACAAACCATCTCTGACCCGAAAAACCCTCGGATACCAAAATTCACTTCATTCCGACCGATCGTTTATACGTGATGGTGTTACAAAGAAAACGCATTCATTTTTAAATCTCAGATGTACATCACATTGAAATGTTTCCCAATAACATTTCAGCTGAAAAATATTTTTGATCAAATTCAGTTTATCAAAGTTATGACTGTGTTTTTGAGTAGTGAGTTTAACCCGACGACAGATTTGAACTTCAGAGAAAATATTCCATGAGATAAAAAGGTATTTCAGATCTTCCAATCTGTAGATGCAGCCATGCTTGTCCAACACCTCGCAAACAGAACAGAGCAGAGAACGAATTACACTTTTATCATTTCGGTTCCCGAGTGCACTGCTCAGCCGATCAACGTTCACTTATCTTTTTGCCGAGTGCGCCCGAATGCGGTTGCTCTGACGGTCGGGTGGACGTCGCTCGCTCTACAGAAAAGAGAAGGAGCTGGCTAGAAAATTGTGCTCTAGCGACGCTGCTGAGTAGCTCAGTGTATCAAGCCAGAAAGATTTCAATGCAGGAATGTTTTCTTCAGAAAAGCCGTTATGCAGAGCGGAACAGAGCATCAGTCGAAGAGGTCCAATGTAGGTTTAGGTATGAACTATTTTTGTAGGTAGCCGGGTAGGGCACTTCCTGGCAAGTTATTTAAAAAACATGGGGAAAACCGGGTCAATAATCTGAAATTTTCCATTCCAAAAACTGAGCAATATCCGTCAAAATCTGAGGAAATTCCAGACATTTATCTAGTGAAGAAAAACGACTTACATTTTTTTGTCGCAACACATCAGCAGTGTTAAATTTTAAACTTAAATTTAACACTGCTGATGTGTTGCGACAATACGAAGGAAAGTTTTGGTTTGATTTTTTATGAAACAAACTTTCACAAATCCAATTTTCAACAAACAATTTTAAACTGAATTCGATTTTCTTGTTTCATTTTCCAAATAATCAGGGCAAAATCCAAGTAGTTTTTTCACAATATCCGGGCATCCGCTAATTGCTGTATACTTAGGTTTATGTACTTTAAAATCGTACGTGGGTAGCATTAATTTACAAAAGCAGCGATTCGCAAAGTAACATTTACTAAAATTATCCAAAAATCTTTGTCTATTAAACAAACCGTAATTATGCAGGGATCTGAGACAAATTTTAATAATAAAATGCAAAACTTTCACAACTCGTAAAAATTTAGGATTTATCTTCCTTTACCGCTACGTTTTTGATATTTTTCGACCGAAGAAAGCTTTCGTAGCTAATCATTGATCCTGGTGCAGAACATCAATCTAGAGGAACTCGCTCAGGAATGACCAGATAGGTGTTTTATAAAATTTAAAGTCGAGAGATTCAAAAATAGCGCGATAATAACAATAACTTTTAGAAAAGCATTTTTCAAGTATTTTTTTTAATTTAACCGTATCTCCTTGGGTAAAGATTGTAGAACTTTGACATGTTAAACAAAGTTGTGTATTTTATTGAGATAAACAACTTTGTAGAAAAAACTTAAGCTCTAAAATGCTTAACAAGAAAGTTATGATTTATATCACGCTATCGGTGGACCTCTTAACTTTATTTTTCATATCAAAATATGCGCTATATTATACAGAGCAATGTTGTCGAAGACACCAGCATTCTATCTTGACTACCATTGGCGTTATTAATTTAGTTCCGTTAGATTTATGTTCTGCATTGTAATTCCGACGCACTTCGAAACATCGATCCAGACGCAACCGATGAAGACAAACCGAGTTTTCTGTTAAGCGTCTCTTTCGCCCGAGTGCCAACGAATTTATCTGCACTGAGAACGCACTTCATCAGTTTGCTTGCTTCTCTGGCCCTCACTTGGGTGGACGCTTGGTCGCTCTGGAGGTAACTGAGCCTTTTTTACAGATTCTCCGTTTGGGAAGAGCACAGCGAAAAAAATACACGCTCTTACTCTGAACGGGCTAATCTGAGGAGCGATGCCAAGCATGGATGCAGCAAACAGTCTCAAATTGTGAGAAAAATTGGTTATGCAGAACAATCTTTAAATTATTTGCATGAAATTTTGAGTTAACCAAGACCAGTTTAATTGCCTTGAGGCTACTTTTGAATTGGTCATGTAGTTTAACAAACTCAATACTTCCAATTGAAGATTTGACGACAAGAAAAATATACACGGAAAATAATAAAAAGGTAAAATTTACCGAGATAGCCAAGGTAAACGATCGTGAAAGCCAAAAAGGTAGCTTCTACCTCTTCGAGGTGAAACTCACCTCACAGCGAGGTAAAATTTACCTGAATCGAGATTGGAAAAAAGGTACAATTCACCGAGGAAAAAGGTGAATCCGTAGCGAGGTGAAGTTTACCTGAATTGAGCTGAATAAAAAAGTATAATTCACCTAGAAAAAAAAATAAGGTAAAACTTACCTCGTAGCGAGGTGAAGTTGACCTGGATTGAGCTAAACAAAACGGTACAATTCTTCTCGAAAAAAAGTGACTGTTCGCCGAACCCCTTTATTGAGGTTAAGCTGTTTTGTCATTCAGGAACAAGTTTTGCTTTGTGCATAATATGTGAAAATGGGAATAGAATGGTAAGTGTTTTCTTAGATATCATTTTGTTGTGCTGTTGTTCAGCGGCCATGGCGGCTCGGAAGAACGCAAAGCCGAATTACCAGTCCCTATTTATCTCCAATAAATATAATTTTTGATAGAATTTTGTATTTTTTAATTACTTATTGAAGAAACCAATCAAACCAACCAGCATTTACCGTTTAAATCAGTAAATGGGAAAACGGTATTATTTACTATTTTGCTAGGTGAATGCGAAAAAGGTAAAATATACCTTTTTGCTAGGTAAATTGAAAAAAGGTATAATTTACCTTTTTGCTAGGTGAATAAAAAAAAGGTAAAATTTACCTCGAAAGAGGGGTGAAAAAAATTCACCTCGCAAAAAGGTAAATTTTACCTTTTTTTTATTTTCCGTGTAGTTTTTGAACTATAAAGAAATATTCGTAATAATTAATTTTAAAATAATAGAATTTGCAAAATATCATTGATTTTTTTCAAATCGTATTTAAAGTGTCTTTAAATTAAGTTAAGTTATTGTAAATTAACATTACGTGAAAATAATATTAAAATTCTGAGTGAAAAACCGTTGAGCAGAGCACGGAAATCACTAAAATCATTTCTTAAACGTAGTTTTCAACTTATTTAGCAGAAAAAGAAAACATGTCATATTCAGGGGCCGTTCAAATATTACGTAACGCAATCCTTGATCATTTTTGATCCCCTTCCTACATACGTAACAAATCCGTATGAGATTTTTAACCAAAATCAACAAATAGTAACAAGCTATTCACACCTTACCTCCAACAAACCCCCCCCCCCCCCCCCCCCCGTTTTGAAGTGTTTTAAAATGGATTCAATTCGAATTTTATCACTAGCATGTAATAACTCAATTATTGCAAGCGTAGGTATTAGTTATGCAGCCAGCTAGAGAACGAAGTGATGTATAATAATTGGGCAAGAAAAGATTTAGCGGGCCAATTGTTGCACAGTCCGATATTTTTTCTATTTCTATAGGGATCGTAATTTTTTCTTAATCATGGCTTTAAAATAGTCCAACATACGATTCATAAAGAAAACTGATGCGAAAAAAGTTTTGTTCTGACGTAAAACCTTATTTGCCATTGAAGGAATCTTAAGGTTTTGGTTAACAATTTGCACAAAAACCGCGCGAAAAAAACAAGAAAAAGTAAAACTGTCGTTATATGCATAATTATCAGCAGAAAATATCGTAAAAAGCCTCATTTTGTCAGTAAACATTCCATTAAACATGATTCAGTATTATTTTTGGGTAAAAATTATAAGACGGCTGAAATATTGACAATTTAACCCATCCTGTGCAACGATGGGGTAGAGGACAACGATTGGCAAATCACCCTACCTACTCGGAGAGCAAACAAACACATTTTGCTGCACGTGCTGCTTGTGGTTCTAGAAATTCAGGAATGATTTTACGTTTATAATTTTCATATTTTTGTGAAATCTCAGCCTGACGGTGGACCACAAAAACAGATGAAATTTCAATGAGTAAAAAAATCACGCAAAGTAGTCAACTTTGCAAAATTCCAGTAAATTCAATTTTTGTTGCATCAAAAATCTAAAGACAACTAAATGTTAGAATAAGAATAAAATTTGTAGTCATATTTTTTTGAAAACTCTACCATCGCTCAAACAGTTTTTACTAGCATTCGAATGAAAAGTAGGTTTTTCAGACCTCTTTTTTGAACTTTTTGTGACCATTTCATTAAAAAAAATTAAAAAAATATTTCTTTGTTCCATTATGTAGACATTTACTTCAGCTTTCATATGCATAAAACAAATATTTTTTTGGACGTGTAATATATGAACTACAGCAGTTTTCCTGAGGCATGTTTTTTTGAATTATTTTTTCTTTCATGCTGATTAACGAGAAAGCTAGTAGCTTAAACTATATGTAATGTTCTAAACATATTTTTCTGACATTACAAGGTTTCTATTGATATAAGTTTTATATGAAATTAATTATAATTCAAACGACTTAGATAGATTTTACTTTTGGAGTGTCAAATTGACACTATAAATCTGAAAAGGGAGTTTTTTTGTACAGGCTTCCAGGGTTCGTCCATAAAAAAGTAAAGATGCAATATTCAAGAACTTTTGAAATCATTTGGGGTCGCCGAAGAAATTTTTGTTTTTTGAAGCTTCTGAAAAAAGTTACAAGCCTTCAAACTAGCAATAGTGTCAAAATGACACTCTAATGCGGATGAGGGTTAAAACGAGTGTCAACATAAATCACCCTTTAAATTTTAACGCATATAATTCAAATTTTCTTTCCAGACTCAATCGGGCGTCGCTCAACGCTACCCCGTAATGATCTACATCCATGGAGGAGATTTCATCCGCGGTGCTTCCAATGTGTTCCCCGGTCACATGCTGGCCGCCTACTACGATGTTGTGGTTGTGACGTTCAACTACCGGCTTGGTGCGCTAGGGTTCCTGTCTACGGGCGATGAGAACTCACCCGGAAATTATGGTATTCTGGATCAAATTATGGCTGTGCGATGGGTGTACGACAATATCGAAGCTTTCAATGGAGATCGGAACTCGATAACTCTCTTTGGACCTGGTGCTGGAGCTGCGTCCGCTGGGTTGCTGATGGTGGCTCCACAGACAAAGGACATAATCACGAGGGTTATTGCCCAGTCCGGAGCGGCAACGGCCGATTGGGCTCTGATCGTTGATAAGTATAGGGCACAGAATACCAGTAGGGTATTTGGTCAAAAAGTGGGATGTTCGATTGAAACGTCTTGGAAGCTTGTCAACTGTTTGCGGCAAGGTAGAAGTTTTATCGAGATCGGTAATGCCGTATTCGATGCCGATGTAGGACTCTTTCCTTGGGGTCCAGTTTTGGATTTGAATTTTACGTTTCCTGGAGATGAGTGGTATGAGGGTTGGAGGGAACGAGACTGGAAGTTTTTGTCTGAAACACCAGAGGAACTGATTCGTCGTGGTCACTACAATAGGGGGCTACATTATATGAGTGGAGTTACGCTTCAGGAAGCAGCCTACGTTATATCACAGAACGAATCTCTGGCTCCGTTCTACGAAATAGATGAGAAATTCTTCAAACAGAAGGTCTGGGAGCTGGTTCATAGGTATAACTACACGCTTAATTTGAACGGAACCTACCACGCTATAAAGTACATGTATACGTATTGGCCAGATCCGAAGAACACGACTCATATCAGGGAGCAGTACATCAATGTAAGTCGATAACATTTTTGAAGAAACGAATCGTTTTTGTTGATAAGATTTCTTTCTTTCGACAGCTCTTGTCAGACTTCCTGTACCGGGCACCCTCGGATAAAATGGTCAAACTACTGGTGGAAAGAAAAGTTCCGGTGTATAGCTACGTCATGAACACCACAATTGAAGGGCTGAAGCTGCCGGAATGGCGGAAGGTGCCACACGATATCGAGCACTACCTACTATCAGGTGCCCCATTCATGGACGTCGAAATGTTCCCTCGGAAGGCTCGACTTGACCGGCTGATGTGGACCGATAATGATCGTAATATGAGTCATTTCTTCATGAAAACGTACTCGGACTTTGCCCGGTATGGCAATCCTACGCCCCAGCGAGTCCTGGGATTACACTTTGAGAAGGCCATCAATGGGGAGTTGAAGTATCTCAACCTCAACACCACCTACAACTCTTCCATTCTTCTCAATTACCGGCAGACGGAAAGTGCCTTCTGGACCGAGGTAAAGTTTCGTTTTATGCATTCTTGTCGATTACTAAACATTCTTCCACTTCTAGTACATTCCTACGGTTGTTGGCGTAATGGTGCCCACGTATCCACCGACTACGGAATTCTGGTGGGAGCCGAAGGAACCACTGCAGATCGCCTTCTGGAGTATGTCGGCAGCGTGTCTGTTCCTGCTGGTGCTGGTCGTCATTTGCTGCATACTGTGGCGAAATGCTAAGAGGTACGGATAGGTAGGGTACTCTCTGGACGATCTCATGTTTGCGCCTTGCGTCGTAGCTAGAGGTTCAAGGGCTTGATGGTGACGATCAAGAATGATCGTAGAAAAACAAAACTACACTAAATTACTAATACATCAAGGGTAGAATGTGCGTGTAGCACTTAACAGATCATGAACAAGCTCAACATATCTGCATGTGCCACTGTTCTGGAATAGCACTGAGTTTGCACACGTGTAGAGATTATTGTCGATATTATACTAACTTCTTAGAATACTTGGGAGAAATTTAATAGTATAATGCACGTTTTTCAAACGAAGATTTTATGTTCGGTATTAATGTAACATTCTTATTTCTTCTCCAGACAATCTGATCGCTTCTACGACGAGGGTGTGTTCGTGGTGGACAATCCCGAATCGGAACGGGACATCGGAATTGACAACAACGTACATCAAGCCCAACCCCTTCGAAGGGATAACATCTACGAATACCGAGATTCACCGTCCAAATACAGCAAACACCCGGGAACCGATGCCACTTCCATCCGATCGCCAAGTTCACTCGCAATGACTCAAGTTACTGGGAAGTCCATTTCCGGTAGCCAGAGCTCTTTGCGAAGTGCCATTTCTTTGAAAGAATCAACCACCATCAGTCCCATTCCTCGTCCGAACGAATCCAATTTCGATCGAAATATCAAATACGCTGAACGCGGGGTGGATACGGAAATCCACAGGAACGGGAAGTTTCCTCGGTCCGATTCCAAGTCCACGTTGGGGGATGCCAAGTCCCGTGAGTTTGCGGCTAGCAGCACTCCCATCGAACCCAGATCTCAACAACCGACGCCTCTGCCCACAGCAGGTGGTCGATCCGGCGGTGTTGGATACAGCAGAAGTAACAACGCCAGCCGGACGAATTTGATCGAAGGAATTCCGCAAACGGAAGTTTAGATTAGGAAATGAGTATAGTTTAAAAGTTTTAAAGTTAAGATACGACTTGTAATCCAATCGTTCAGGATACAGAATACCACGCGTCCCCATCACAAATCAATGCTACATACATCCCGAGCTTGCTAATCATTGCCTACTTCAGTAGGCTTGATGACCCATATAGGAGTATTGCGTTCTAGTTAGGTTAGGTTCTAAATTAATTAGGTAGCAAAAGTTGTTTTAACGAGTTCTACGAAGCCGTACTGAAGTTTTAAACCTTTTTTAAAAATTAAACAAATCTACAATAGATTGATCTTAGTCCGTAAGTCTAAATCGATAGCACCAAGTGCCTAAAAATTTACACAACTAGTTCATAGAAATGATACATAGGTGTTTGATTGTTTTCACCTTAGTCTTACAAATATATCGGTTAAGTAGACTCTCAAACTTTTAAGCAGTTTGTGGCAAGTTTGGAGTAAAATTCGTACTGATCGTTTAGTGTTTGAATGTTTATTTGCCTTGCGGTGGTCTATCGTTCAAGAATTGATACCAACTTTGCTCGATGAGCTCCGTAAGAAAAGTTTTTTTTTTGTAAATAGACCTTCATGTGCTGTACATGTCCATGTTTCAGTGTATCCGTCCATATGTTTTGTTTTAAGCGATCGCGTGTGATATCATCGCGTTACTACGTCCCGTCCAACGTTTGTATGTGTCCCGTGTTCTTTTAGATATGTAAGTAGTTCGTTTAGGATAACTTTCAGTCAAGTCTACTTCGTATTAAAAAAATTCTACAAACCTCTAGTATTAAATCGTAAGTACTTGTAAGTCTTTATTTTATTTTTAACTATCGTTAGGTACTTATGCATTTTCGTCCCCCTGTTCTGTCGCTTTCCCTGCGTGGAATCACAAGACACCCAACGATTTAGGCCAAACTGTGCAAATATTCTTTTATAGTATGTAGCAATCTACGTTTTACTCACTCACTTTGTTTTTAAGCCAATATACTCTGTACATAACTTGTTTAGTCTTCCAATCCATTCCATTTTCGGTTTAAGAATTTCATTCTTCATTTCTCAAACAACAAAAAAAACTCAACCCAATAGTTCATTCCACCATTTCTAGTACATTAGCTTAAATAGTCGTTTAGTTTTAAATTTCCCCAACTAAATGGTAAGCAGTTTGTTTTAGTTCAAAACATGTGTACATATTGCGATCTAAGCAAAGAAAAGGCAATGATTGATTACCATTTAAGTATTACCTTCGGTTTTATTGGCACACATGTTGTTGCACAATTTTATGTGAGACATTATAATTACTGTAACAGCAACTCATTGTGAAAAGTATATATTTTCAAATCGTAACTGATCTATTCTTTCACTTGCATAAGTTAATGTTGTCTTCAGTCGAAATAAATGATTTTAAGAGAAGTTTGTGGTTTTATTGGGCTCATGAGAAAATGTTCCTTCTATATCTTATCCATCAAAAATCTGAACATACAACAGGACAATGACTGTTAAGCTAAATCGAGAACTCATCTAATGGCGTATTTTTTTTTTGATTCCGGATTTGGCTCTGGAACCGTCAGAATAAAAAAACGATTTACGGGTTTCGAGTTATTCCATACGTAGGTGTGCGTGAGAACGAGCGCAATGTTTACATGCAGCTGTCATTTTGTTCTCCCTTCTAGATTTCTTCATTCGGTTCTTCACATCCGGATTGCCTTTTTTCGAGTCCGGATTGCACTGGACAGCAGATAGTACGATTTTGCTTGGCTGAAAGGTTCAAAATCGCAGCAATCATCATTATCCCGTTCATTATTCCAACTGTTTTGCTTTCAGCCAAAAACAGCTGTTTAATGTTTTGACAACAACGTTGAGAGTATTGGTGAACTTCTCGCAAAACTGACTTTCTTCTCAGGGCGACTCCGTCCGTTTTTCGAGCGAACCTAGGTTGCCTCTCGAGCTATAAATGAGCACGATGACAGCAGTTAGAGCGAACCTAGGTTGCCTCTAGTTTGCCTCCAGGTGAAAAAAATACGGTATAAGTGTATCTGCTGTGACTATTCATAGCTGACTTGTCTACTCGGATAGAGTCGTTTCAAATTTGGAGATTATGGGCCCTTTACATAAGACGAGTCATGAGTCATTTTACTCGAGTGAGCCTTTTTGGTATTACAGTAGTCGATTCGAGTCGAATTTCAGGCGAGTAGTTTGACTGAGTCGAGTGCTTAAAGGTTCGTGACTCAGCTGTTTCACTCGACTACCGTAATACGACATTTCGCTCGACTCGACAGTGACTGGAGTGGAGTCAAGTTACTCGACTCGTCTTATGTAATAAGGCCCTATATCAGTCTTCATCCTCTCGAATTTTAATGATTCTTTTCTGCCCCTTCAATTTTCCTATCTTTTTGTTCCATAACTCACCGTATACCAAAGGGATTTTCGTATAAGTGGATCGATAGACGGTATTAAAGGGCGGACGACAAACTAAAAAGTGTCGCTGAACTGGAGAGATCGTGCAAGCTGCAGCAACAGACTCGGATATTCTTGTGGATCATCGCAAAAGTGTTCATCCTAAAATATGTTGACGGATAAGCTAGATGACTACAAAAGGCGCAACCTTAAAATGAAGGTGCTGACCTTGGAAAGCCAAAACTTATTCACGCCGAAGTAATTGGCATACTGTTACCAACTACAACATACCATTACAAGTGACCATACTCTTGGTAGGTTTAATAGCAGAACGTTACTTGACATGTGTTTTGACCCGAGCAGCTTTTTTCAGTGGCGGTTACTGAATCAGTGCTTAGAAGCCTTGCTGCAAATCGATTGATACCAATAAGGCAAGGGAGACTTCATCTTTAAATACTCAAAACATTCCGAAAGATAAAGCTTGTCCGACGGATGGAGAATATTTAGTAGGCACCGGTAGACCTCAAGAAGCAACCTGGTCCGCTCGGTCTGAGAGAAGACCGATGCTGATCAAAGAAGGGCGTATGTAAATGTATTGAGATGGCTGAGAGGAGATCCCAGGCTGTTGCGCTGTACTCAGTACCTTCTGCAAGATAATAGGGGATAATAGGAAGTTTGTTCGAAAATCTTGTCTTGACTTACGAAACCGAAGCCGGGATTTGATGTTCTGCCCTAATAGCGGTTGTTCCACAGGGTTCCATACTCGGACCTGTGCTCTGAAATATAAATATGTTGAGGTATTAACAAGACGTACGGACGTAGAAGACCTTAAACCAATATTCACAGTTCAACTTGAGTGGAACCCACTTGTACTCAGACAGTTTTTGAGCAAGAGCAAAGCGTGAATTTTTCTTAGCCTATCTTTGCTGTAGTTTGAAGTCTGAATAAAAATGTTCCAATGTGTTCATTTGTAATATTTATAAACACGTACATATCACAACCAATAGCTCTGTGCGTACACGGACCCATGTTCGAACCCGAATACAAACTCTCGGTTTGCTGTTTAAGTTGAACTCATCTACACGAAATGTGCAAGTGCATAGCAAACTTGAGTAGCTTCGATAGAATTCCCACTTTATTCTCACCAAACACTCAACAAACTGGGAGGGTACACAATGCCCTTTCCTCTTACGATAGTGGATGGTCCTACCTTGAGGTTGTGCTGCAACCCTTTCTCCTCCTTACTAAGACACCTCTATGGCATGTCACGCGTACAAACTTAAGAATCCCACTAAACCAGGTAGTAAGGTTAATGTACTGATTACAGCTTCCGGATGAAGGAAATTATGCTTCAGATAGCACATCATAAAACCGTAAAACCATAAGTATTACTCGTGACCAACAAAATAAGTTGTGACGCACATGGAGAGAACTGTTGGAGGACACAACACATCTTCGAAACAGCAGCTGAAATACTTCAAAGTAAGGGCCGATAACCGCATAAGTTTTGGCCATGCCGTGGTTCAAAGAGTAGCAAGAGACATCTTTTTGCTAAAAAATGTAGCACTGTCTTAACTATGATAGGGAGGAGTGGCCTGGAGACTCGGATATTCTTGTGGATCATCGCAAAAGTGTTCATCCTCAAATATGTTGACGGATAAGCTAGATGACTACAAAAGGCGCAACCTTAAAATGAAGGTGCTGACCTTGGAAAGCCAAAACTTATTCACGCCGAAGTAATTGGCATACTGTTACAAATACAACATACCATTACAAAATTACAAGTGACCATACTCTTGGTAGGTATAATAGCAGAACGTTACTTGACATGTGTTTTGGCCCGAGCAGCTTTTTCCAGTGGCGGTTACTGAATCAGTGCTTAGAAGCCTTGCTGCAAATCGATTGATACCAATGAGGCAAGGGAGACTTCCTCTATAAATACTCAAAACATTCCGAAAGATAAAGTTTGTCCGACGGATGGAGAATATTTAGTTGGCACCGGTAGACCTCAAGAAGCAACCTGATACGCTCGGTCAGAGAGAAGACCGATGCTGATCAAAGAAGAGCGTATGCAAATGTATTGAGATGGCTGAGAGGAGATCCCAGGCTGTTGCGCTTCACGGGATGCGTGTACTCAGTACCTTCTGCATGATAATAGAAAGCTTGTTCGATTTGAGTCTTGACCTACGACACCGAAACCGGGATTTGTATTTTCTGCCCTAACAGCGATTGTTCCACAGGGTTCCATACTCGGACCTGTGCTCTGGAATATAAATATATTGAGGTATTTACTAGACGTAAGGACGTAGAAGAACTTAAACCAATATTCACAGTTCAACTTGAGTGGAACCCAGTTGTACTCAGCCAGTTTTTGTGTGCTGAACTTGCACATAGTCGAATCCAAGAGCAAAGCGTGAACTTTTCATAGCCTATCTTTGCTATAGCGAACAAACTGAAGAAAAATGTTCCAATGTGTTCATTTGTGAATATTTATAAGCACGTACATATCACAACCGATAGCTCTCACGGACCCATGTTCGAACCCGAATACAAACTCTCGGTTTGCTGTTTAAGTTGAACTCATCTACACGAAATGTGCAAGTGCATAGCAAACTTCAGTAGCTTCGATAGAATTCCCACTTTATTCTCACCAAACACTCAACAAACTGGAAGGATACACATTGCCCTTTCCTCTTACGAAAGTGGATGGTCCTCCTCTGAGGTTGTGCTGCACGATGCGTCGCAAGGCCCAAAGTTCACCTGGTTCGGGTGTCTGGTGGTTTTGCTGTTGGGCAATGATAAACGGTACCGCGTAGATGGTCCGGCGGGACACTGTTGGCAGTTACCACATCTGCGTTATACCACAATGGCGGCTCACCCGCAGGGGGGGGGGGGGGGGGGGGATCGGGAGAATTGAAGCGGCCTCTAGCAGATAACGGCCTAGCACGGCAGAGATGTCGGGCACGGTGCCTCGATCTCACACAGAGGCTCTCTGGTCGTTGGTAACACCTTCGGGTTCCTGCGATTGACCTAGGAGCGATTCGGCACGAGGGCCGCTGACAGCCTGCACGAGGATGGCCGGCGGATTATGGTGAGCTCGACATTCGGTTCGCGATGGTTGCACAGCACGTAGCGGATTTGGCACTCGTGGCTATTCGGGATTTAAGTCAACAATCCAGGGTCCAGAGACATGATGGGAGGATATCAAGGGAATTAGTAGGTCGCCTGGTACGGGGTCCAATATGGCAGCTACTTGGAAGTTCAAGCTAGTCCAACTTTAAGCTTTACTTTCCTTCAGCGAACGTAGTGACGGGTCTGAGAGCTCGAATTCAAATGAGGCTGCGTTAACTTTGAGGTTTTTGACCCCGTATACAGTTCAATGGTTTGTCTTCATCCATCATGCTCTATAGTCTTCGTTTGCCATTTTCGGTAGCGTTGATGATCCTTGCCAATCCTAGCATTATCTGATACCAAACTCCGCTGTTGACCTAACGCGCTGTGCTGTTGACGTGTTCGGGAAGGTTTAGGACGGCCCTTCCTCCTCCTTACTAAGACACCTCCTTGGCATGTCACGCGTACAAACTTAAGAATCCCACTAAACCAGGTAGTAAGGTTAACGTACTGGTTACAGCTTCCGGATGAAGGAAATTATGCTTCAGATAGCACATCATAAAACCGAAGTATTACTCGTGACCAATAAAATAAGTTGTGACGCACATGGAGAGAACTGTTGGAGGACACAATACATCTTCGAAACAGCAGCTGAAATACTTCGAAGTAATGGCCGATAACCGCGTAAGTTTTGGCCATGCCATGGTTCAAAGAGTAGCAAGAGACATCTTTTTGCTAAATAGTGTAGCACTGTCTTAACTATGATAGGGAGGAGTGGCCTGGAACACTACAGACCCAAATTACAGAGCATACATCAGCAAATAGCCATGACAGTTTCCTATGCATACAGGACCATCTCAGCAGATGTAGCTTTTGTCAACGCGGGCATAATTCCCATATTGCTCGGAGTGCGTAGATACGGAGAAATCGTCTGAATACGATTTCTTTTTTGCCTCTGGTTCATGTCAAGGCGTAGACAACTTTGAACGCTATGAATATAAATAAGATCAGTTCTAACGAACATTCGTGGCGTGATATAATCGGCGAAAGCTCAAAGATCATGTGCGATGTGATTTTGATCAAGAGAGAGGATGAGCGAATAGAAAGACTAGCTGAAGGAAGGTCGATTCAAAAGCAACGCGATTTTCGGGCGCCGTATAACTGTGATCTGTACTCATGCGTGTGTGGTGAGGCTTAAAAAGACTTACGTACTCAGCAACGATATTTCCTACTTACTTACTTAATCATCCCGCGCCGATCCTCCGGTGCATAGGGCCGTGGTAAAAGACCTCCACTGTTGACGATCCGGAGCCAGCGTCTTCACCTGGTCCCAGTCAAGATTCTCGTCGACAGTTCGGATTTCAGCGGCTAGGCTTCGCCGCCACGAGTTTCTGGGCCTGCCTCTTCTTCGATGACCTTCTGGATTCCAGTCAAGCGCCTCTCTGCAAATCTCGTCTTCATCTTTTCGCAGCGTGTGCCCAATCCATCTCCACTTACGTTCCCGAATCTCGATTTCTAGCGCCCTTTGATGACACCGGCGATGTAGTTCCTCATTCGAGATCCAGTTGCCAGGCCACCAAGCGCGGATGATGTTCCGCAGGCAGCGGTTTACAAATACTTGCAGTTTTCGCGTCGTCACCGCATATGTGCACCAAGTTTCGCACCCGTACAGCAATACGGATTTGACGTTGATATTTCCTGCTGAAAGTAAAAGCAGAAAAACTATCCGGAGTGGTCATAACGGGATTCCAGATTGGTAGTTTCGCTTCTGGCCAGGCCTTGGTGTTTTAAAATCCTACAGCAGTGACTGCTGTGACCAGACGCGAGTTACTTTTAAAGCATTACTTAATCGACACACGTCTTCGATTTCTATGTGGCGCTTGGGTTAGATCCGACGGTTTTCCCAATAGTGTCAGAACTCGGTGGCACCTATACTGGTTCCGGAATCATCTCAATCTCACATTCGGAGGCCCTATGATCACGAGGAGGAAACTCTGCGCGGCCCGTGTCTTGACTCTTGAGAAGCCAGTAAAACCAGCTTGATTCCGGTAGACTCTTAAGATGAAAAGTATCTTCAGATGGTCTTCGATGAGCTTTGGTGCCCATTCGAAGTGTCGTTTCGCGTCTGTTACGTTTACTGGAGTTAGACGAATATTTTGAGTTTTTTCATGCCATGCACCGCGCAGAATAGGCCCCTATGTGTTTCCCAGATTTCTAGAAGGTACACCGGGGCAAGTGCAAACTCGCCAACTCGCCAAAAATATTTCTTCTTCCAGAAATTGTAGTTTAGGTCCAAACAAACAATTCGACATAGATAAACTAAACTTTCTTTAAAATATTCACTAAAAATACTGCACTGTTTGATTGCACACGAATTCAAGTTACGTACAAGACATGAATTATGTGTTTTTTTAATAAATCGTTTCGTTGAAACGGCTCTTAATAGTGTGTTTTTGTTTTGCATATTTTGGCTACAAAAAAAGGGCATTCAAATAATTTTTTTCATTGAAAGGTGAGTTTTTGAGACTGGTATTCAAGGGAAAGCATAAAATTTATGATTTATGTCTTTTGCTTAAAACAACTGGCAAACGGGGAGTCCCAAAAAGCAAATTGTATTTTTTTTCGATGCAGGAATCGTCATTTTGTCAGTCACCGCACTTTGTTGAAAATTCTACTAAATTGGCTGGGGAAAATTCCACAAAATGCATCCTCTCAAAATCAAAAAATATAGTTTTGGCAGCTGCCTACAAGGCCAAAAGAACCGTTTCCTTCTTGTAATTAAGTTTTTCCTTAAGAAAACATTATCGGTATTAGAAAAAGTCGAGTGTTTTTCAGTTTTGAACTCGGATGAACTGACTGTGTTTGGAATTCAAAAATATGTTTTTTTTTTAAGTTTCAGAACTCGAAGACAGGAACTTTCGAAAAACAGTTGCACAAGACCAACTATTTCTAATTTCAATATTTTTATTTATTTTTCTCAATTTCCTAATTATTTTATACAAATTGCATGTGTTCTACTTACAAAGACCTAGGAAATCCTCCCTAACCTACACTATTGTTTAATATAGCAATAAAATACTCAACTACAATGAAATCCAAGAGTTAGCGTTGCAACAGGTTAGAATTTACCTTAATTTTAAGTAACAGTTCGTAACAGTTAGAATTTCTCGCTTTGGCCAAAACAGCCGCGTCCTCGCCTGTTTGTTATGGTCAAATATTCTGAGATCTCTACTATACAATTGGAAATTATTCATCCTATCGAAATCTAAGATTATCTTGAACAGTCAGTATTCAGTTTGCTTTTGTAGTCCTGTCTTGCTATATCACACTCACCCTAGCTTCACTTCAACCGGGAATATATTATTGAACGGTAATTATTGTCATCTTAGAAAACTAATTCGCATATCGCCTTACTAGGACCGATACGGCGACGATGATTAAAGCGCATAACTGAAGTGTAGGGTTTTCTAGTAGTTTGTGACCTAAGCGTGTAATAAGCGTACTATTTCTCTTTTCTCAAATACTTAACGAACTAAATTACGCTATGGTTACAGCGGTTCGATATTATTAAAGTTTTGTGTGGTCGATCTTTCTCTCTCCTAGAACTAAAGAAAACTTTTGTCAAAGAAAAGCTTCAAGTCTTGATTTTTTTTATTTTCTCTGGGGTTGTTCTTGGCGCGGGTTTGAACGTAAATTAGATGTACTTGGTAAGGCAAATGTATTGCGATTCGTCTAAAAATGAAAAAGTGAGTGTTAAATGTGTGGATGGTTGAATCGAAATCAAATTCTCAGATAACACTAGTTTTCTGAAATTTTGATTTCGAGAGAAAAGAAAACATGAATAATACTTAAATGAAGGAATGATATAATCTATATCTCATTTTTCATTATCAAGGAATGATTAGTGGTTAGCTAACTATAGGTATCAAGTTAAATGATTATTTGGATAAGCTTGGAGGGATTAAAACGTTATTAGGAAAGGATGCATTTTGTGTTGGATAAATTGCATTAGTTCAAGTTAGATGCTATTTTGGGGCGTTAGGTATTACTGGGATTTATAAGACTATTAAGTTATAAGTTTTGGAAAGGATCTAACGTATTTTACATGACATGATAAGATTCAAACTTGCATTGATGGATGACTTTGAAAGAGTTTGTTTATTCCCCATTTGCTTATGATCATGTGACAGAAAAAGTTCGTGCTACAAATTTTTGTCGCGCGACATCCATACATTAATGTCACTTGGAAATTGTCACACGACTAAAATAATTTTACAGCATCCTAAGAGGAAAATGAAATCCTTCTGCTTCCTACCATTGAAATCAAATTGCATACAAAAAAATAATAAATTAGCCTTTCTTTAAATAATTGGGTCACAATAAAATCTAATAGAACCAAAGAAGAACATACAAATTGAAGGAGAGAAAAGATGGACCAGGTAGATTGTCACAACACACATTACACTAAATAATTACGATGAACAGTGCAGTTTTCTTATACCTATCAAGTCCTATCAAGTGATTATCACCGCTATCTTATTCTCTATTTCGAGTGCCACTGTTGCTGCCGCCGTTCCGCCCGTTGCCGTGGATGTGGTGCTTGTAACACCGGGAATAACGGCATCCAACGATTTGCGGCTGGAGGCGGGTGGGGTAAGAAGACCTTCTGGGTCGAGAATTTGTGCCGGTGACGCTTCTTGCTGGATCATACTGGCCAACGTTTCCAGCTGCTCTCTCCGAAGCGTCGCGCGATCCTAGGGAAATAGATAGAAACCACGTTAATTACAAGTTTCAGATTTAAAACCGATGGAATACTTACAAACATATCTAAAGTGGTTGTGTGGGTTTGAATGATGTGCGAACTGTCCGTAACCAGGTTAGGGCACACGTGCAGCAAACCGTAGCTACTTTTAACCTGATCGTTACTTTCCAGCAGCGCCATTGGTGAGAGTTCATTCTCATCGCAGATCACCAAAAAGTACGGCTCCATCCACTTGGCACAGGGAGCAATCACTTCCCAATCAAGCCCGGACACGGTGGTGGCAGTTTTCCTAAAGAAAATAATTTATTATTGGAAATGTTCTGTTAAGTTTTTTAAAAACAAATCTTCTAACCGGTCGAACGTATGACTAACGGCAGCCGCAGCAATCACAGAATACGGGAAATTCGCCAGATTAACGTCCAGCGAACACAGATCAATTAGCTGAGCAGTCTGGGCAAACTCCATGCCGGAGAATTGTGGATAAACGAACGCCTCCGAACATTTGCTCTCGGCCAGCGATTTAGCAGCAGCAGCAGCACCTTGGGATTGCTGCTTTCGACAGGAGGATTGTTTCACAGGTTCCAACTGCCGACTGGTAACGTTGATCTGCATGTACAGTCCCAGCCAGCCCATGACAGTAACCGGGTTGATGCACCACTGCAGCTCACTGAGCAGCAACAGCTCCTCCCGTAGGATGTCTTCCTCTGAACAGGCGCCATCTGTTACGTAGGCGAATTCTCCGATTTTGGGCGGGTAAATCTCCTCAACCTTTTTGGAAGAAATAAAACGATAAGCGAACAGAAAGTAAATTAAGTTTTTTTTTAACTTACTTTAGCAGCCACAAACAGCGAGGTGATGCCGAGCAGTTGCAGGTGTGTTTTCTTTTGCTCCTTCTTCCGGCTCAGGAACCGATCGATGTAGTCCACCGCCAGATAGTACGTTTCCCGGTGAAGTTTGTACACCTCACAAACCTCGATCAACCAGTCAAGCAGAATTGCCCGCATTCGAGGTTGAAGGCCTAAAAGATGAAAAATTAAAAATTTAAATTACAAACTTGGTTTGTACCAATGAGGTTGGAGAAGGTTCGTTTCACAAAAGATTTCAACTGTACCTATTTTCAACAAATTTTATCAGATTTGAATACATAAAAAAAACTTACCAGGGTGCTGATCGAACATGCTCGGCTCTCGCTCCAGCGAAGCCTTTTCGTCCTTGCGGCACATGAGCTTCCACACCTCGGTCGATTCGGCCCAGAGAAGTGTCGGCAGCGGACAGCTTCTCAGCTCCGACGAGGGTGTCACACAGCAGGAGAGGGAAGGTAACCGAGAAGCCGCTTTACTACAACCGTTGGAGCTACAACATCCACTGCAGCAGCTGCTGTCACTGTTCCCATTCTGATGCTGACTACAGTGGTGATGCGAATGGTTGTGGTGATGATGCGGGGGATGATTGTGGTGTTGTTGCTGCTGTTGCTGCAGCTTCCGGTTGCCGCGAGGCGTCGTGTCACCTTTGGTGTTCCAACTGCCCCGCGAACCATCACAGGAGGGACTGAGAATATTGCTATTTACAGAGGGTGGACTAGCCAGCGGGAAGATGTCGAACTCGGCCGCCGTTGAGAAACAATCGGACGAGCTCTGGGTATCTGAGGTGTAGTCACTGCTAGGTATGTGAATGCTGGCCGCACTGTTGCTGGACGTCGCAGAACTGACCACCGAAGGCATCGGGACCGATGGAGCGGACGATGCAGGAATAGGAGACCGTCGTTCCGTTCCATGACGTTTCGCTGGTCGCTGGTTCTCCTGGTCCTGTAAATGAGAAGAAGATTCCGTCAGTACGTTCGTATTTCGATTAAAGCTAATGGAATTGACTATTCGAAACATAAGAAAATCTACGACAAATATGAAACAAAACCACATCTTTCCTAAGAACCGCGGGAATGACTGATCCGAAGTCGAACGAATCAGCTGATTTTCTGTCGAGGCATTTAAAACCAGTCTCTAACCAACACTTCCGTTATCCTTTTCGAACATTTAAAAAACTAATGAATGCAGCATTGTTCACGGACACGATAACGAACTTTTTTGTCCATTCATTTCCTAACCGATTGTTCCGTTTTGCTTTGTTCATTTGTGTCAGATCAGAAGCGAGCATCGGCTCACAAAGTGAACGAACAGAAGCCGAAAAGGACTTCCTTGTCCTTGAGGAAGAATAGAGGCTCACCCATCTTAGCGATTCGCACACGTGCGGACGTGTGCTTTTCTTTAAAACGACCTTTCAAGAAGCACATAAGAGCATGAGTAGTGAGTCGTTTTTTTGTTGTGAGTGGAACAAAAAAAAAGAAGACACAGCTACGTGAAATCGAAGAGTTTAGTAATTTGTTTGACTAAACTAGGTCTGTACTTAAACACATAATGTTAAAACTTTTTTCACAAAATTTTTTTACCGAAATTTAATTAATAAAAACACACCAGCCCAGATTACCATGAGACATGAGACCTCAGACCAGAGACCTGAGTCCCATGTCTATGATTTCTGTAAGGAGTCATATATCAGGACTCAGGTTTCATGTTACAAGTTTCATGTCTCACATCTCGAGTCGTTTGTCTCGTAATTTGTAAAGTGTAAAGTGATTTGTAAAATTTCTGGTGTCTTATTTTTTGTTTGAATTATAGTCGTTTGGCCATCTTTATGGCATTCGCGAAATGTTATTGAAAACCTTATCCGATACAACCGTGTTCGATGTTTACTTTTGGGCTTGAACTCGCGGACATTTGCTCAGGAAGCAACTGACTTGCCAACTGAGCTGTAAATATAACAAGCCCTTATGATTTCAGACCTCATGTCTCAGGTCTCAGATCTCAGGTTTCAAGTCTGAGATCTCAAAAGACCTTCTCTGGCTCCAGCTTGATGGTCTCCTATTGGATTCGAACCGCCCATATCTATCAGTGTTTCCTATTCGACGAATTTCCATTGTATCTGGATCAAGCCAGACAACCTCACCTGACTTCAAATCAGATGACCTTTCAGCTCTGGCTCGGCGAACATCCAATTGGCGCTGGAAGCGAAAAGTTATTCTTTCAATCCTTAAGTAAACCCCGTAAGATATTCCATCGCCTATAGATTCTCGACTTTCATCGAATTTGGCTCATCAATCTAGCAGAGCTAGAATCCATTTTTCTCCATTTTCACAATAACTGGGTTGCTTTGTCAGTTGTTGTTATTATAGTTCGCCTAAATATGGTTGACCGTTGCCAGGAACTGGTGGAGGAAAATGTTTCCCCATCGCTGGAGAGCGCTTGCGCTTTGCCACCGATGTCAGGAACTGCCGGCTGAGTCCTAAAATCTGTACCACGATCGCTGCAGGGAACACGTACTGGTCTCACATTTTCGACTTTTTTTTATTTTTGCTGATGAGCACTATTGTCACAGTCAATCATAAAAATATAGTTGAATTTACTATATTTATAGTTGAATAACAAAAATCAATCAAACAATTGTAGTTGATTTAATCATATTTACAGTTGAATCAATTATACAATTACAGTTAAATCTATCATATTTATAGTTAAATGAGAGAGGTCAACCAGGAATGTATAGTTGAATCAATTATATTTATAGTTGAATCAATTATACCATTACAAGGGTGGCTAGCGAACCGGGAAAACCGGGAATTGAAAATGGCACCTGGAAAACTGGGAAAAAAAACTGGAATTTCAAATCAAAACCGGGAAAATTCTTTATAGATTGTTTTTCTGATAAAAAAAAAACCTATTGAATCCTTAAGTTCATTCATTTCATCATGATAAAAAAAAAATCATAATTTTTTAATCAATTTCATTTCAGAATGAGAAACCATTCGGGAATAGCGGAAAAAATCGGAATTTTAATTTCATGAGTATAATGCGGGAAAAGGTTGGGAATCGAGATATTTGAGCTCAGCTCATACATTTTAGGGCTCTGAACTGTTCCAGTTCCTGTTCAAAAATATGTTAAATGTATGTATTTTAAATTAACGAAACATCGTAGAAAAATTTTCCGAGCATAAACTATTTTTAGCTCAAGGATATTGCTCAATATGAAAAAAACTCAATGAAATTAATTAACTTTTGATTACTGCGAAGCTTGATTACGTTATGTTTTGATAAATAACTTTTATGTCGGTGATTGATACCATAGTGCACTTTCTTTACTAATCTCTGGAAAAAAAACACCTAACATATGGAAGGAGAGACAAGTTTTTTTATTTAGAAATAATTCAAATAAAATTCATAATTTTTTTTGTGCTGAGTATTAACTGAGTATTAACTGTTGTGTTAGTAAGAAAGGGAGCCCTAATCGTCGCGGCGATTTAACTGTAATAAGAAATAAGTTGAAACAATTAAAACTCATAAGTTGAAACAAGATAGTTTTTTTTTAACTTAATTCACATCTCGAAAACTGTTCGAATCTTCATCAGTAGCTCTTTTTTTCAAAAAAAAAAAAAAAGTTTGTGCTGAATCGAAATTTGAAAAAATGAGCAGCCATGTAACAAACATATTTGAAATGAGGGAACCATTTTGAAGAGTCCGACCAAAAAATCAAATGAATTCGTTTGAATAAATAAAAATGAAATGTTATTAGAATGGAAAAAGACTGAAATGAATTTACTGCCGTGTTACGCCCAAGTGACGTATAAACCATTTTCATTTTAAGCGAATAAAAGCGATTTTCTCTTTTTCCTCTTTATTCGTTAATCTGAGACTTTTCATAAAATGTGATCTGTAGAATTTATGCATAGATAGATGACAAATGCAGCCTTTTGAAACACAACTCTTTATTTTGCGTAAAATTCGTATAATTACTTCAAATGGATATGCGTCAGTTCGGCGTATAAACGTTTGTTTTGATTAGACGATTTTCCGTCGGAGTGACGTTTATCCTTAGTCTTTTCGTGCAGTTGGAACAAATTTCGTTCTTAGTTAAAATGGTCAGTGCGTTGGATCTTCTTAAATTGTATTCGAGTGAGGAAGAAAATTTTAGTGATGCTGTCGGAGAAACTTCTCAAGGCAATGTTCATTGGAAAACCTAGAAATTTGGTCCAAAGATGTAAAAATGTTTGATCTAGTACCAGGCCAAGTTTCGTTAAAATCAATGAACGTGATCAAAAATGGTGCCGGGTAGAAAATGAGGTTCATTGGATCAAATTTCAAGATTTTTCAATGAAAATTGTCAAAGATACAGCACAATATTGTTGCTTGACTGACAAACTTACCATAAACAAATTTCTTTGTAACAAAAACATCGCAAAATTAATGAAGAATTAGTTTTGTTCTACAAATGTTAAATAATTCCTCGAATTTTTTTAATTAGTGTAGATGTCGACGTTTGCATTCAAATTTTATTTATCAAAAAGGCTCGACAACTTCTTTGTTCGAGAACCCTTTATTCTGAGGAAAGGGGGGGGGGGGGGGGGGGGCTTTTTTATTTTTTTCTAAACCGATTGTTATGTTAAAATATGATTTTTTACAAATCTAAGGAATGTCGCCTGTAAATTATACGGGTTATTGAAATTGTTCTGTATCACTTTCAAAAACGCATGGATATACGTCACTTCGGCGTATAAATCGCACTTTTGGCGATTAGTTTTTATCGATTTTCTCAAAAACTGTTTGATATTTTCTAGATTTGTTGAAAGCATTTGATAGCTCATAGAAAAACGCACACAATAGCGTCAAAAAGTCAAAATCGAAAAAAATGGATATACGTCACTTCGTCATATCACGGCAGTTTAGTGGTCCATTCAACTCGAACTAATTTTCTTGAAAAGTGAAATTTTATTAAGGTCTTATTATCAAATGGTGTTAATTTTAACAATGAGAGTTTTTTACGTTACTTTACTTGTTTGATTATTTTGAATTGAGTACCTTTATAGAAAAAAATGCAATATCCAGTAGGTACACTAAAGCAGACCCATGTAATTTATCGAAAATCCTCTCTATACGCTCAGTGCTGCTCCCTTCTGAGTGGGGGTATCATAACAGGCCGCGAAAATAGCTTGTACACCCTCTTTACTACCTAATAGTTTGAGTCTTTGATAACGTAAACTTCAAAAAAGGTTAAAAAAAATCAAAGTAGCCGTTGTTTGAATTCGTTTTGGTAGCATAAATTTCAAGAAGTCATTCAACCAAAATGGGCCGCAAAAACTGTGCAGTTGTTGGATGTTTTGCTTCCAAATCCGGAATAGCAAAGAAAACATTCTTTCGTGCATCTGGTAAAAGCAGGTAAGTGTTCTATTTTCAAAATTGATAAGATTCGGTTACATTGAATGATCTCGAACATTTCAGATCATTTGAGTGCTGGAAAAAGTTTAGCGGCAATCCAGACATGAAGCCTCACCACTTAATCTGCGAGAATCATTTCTCAGAGGATGATTTTATTAATAAATCCAACCATTCCCAAGGGTAGGTAGTTTTTTTGTACGAAGAAACAACCGGACAATCATTTTATGATTTTTAGCCTTATTCAAAATGCGAAACCAACACTTAATGGCCCGAAGATTTTTGAAAACGTATTCGAAACCAAAGATTTTCCACCAGTTTTACCGGATGCTAGTGATATTCCTCGCGAAGTCGAAAGCTACCATGGTAAGATATTTTCGAAAATTTTAACGTTATGAATGTATCCTTATTTCCTTGAAAACCACTTACTTAGAACGATACACAGTGTGTACCTGAATGGTTTTCCCTGATATCAATGTTTTTTACAAAGTTTGAAGTTTGAATTTTGATAGCCCAAGAAGGCCCACTTAGTTAAATTATTAATGTTCTGTTCAAAGCAACGCAAAAACAAATTTAGACTTTCTAATTGCTACTAGAATAACAGGAAAAACTTTGATCAACGGGTAGGAGGGAGTTAAGGGACATTTCTTTTTTAAATTTATTACTCTTTTTTGTTAATTCAATGCAGACTGCTCCTTAAAAAAGAACTAAAATTGGATGTTACAAAAAATCTATTTTCTTTACTTTCATCAAAACCAAGATTATATCGTAAATTTTTGTGTCGGTAGCAAGGTTCAAAATCCATTCTACTTCATATTTTTATCCTTTAATTTTTTGTTTTTTTGTTAAGTCGTTTTGACATAATTTTTCATTCGCATTCAATAAAAAAAAATTCAGATTTTTTGTGTAATTGTGTAATCGAATCGTCGTATTAGCTGGATTTTGAACTCATGTCTCAATAAAATGTGTTGAGTTTAAAATCAAATTCATGAACAAGCAATTCAGACATAGCTCACGTATGTCATTTTTCAGGACTAAATCGACAGATAGGCCCGCGGTTGGTGTGAAATCTGAACTCAAGGACATAATTGAACACATGGCTTTAGAGAAAAATATCTCCAATTCTATTTTGGAAATTCTTTGTTATGACTGTGTGTCATTATTAGTAGATAAATATTCAAATATGCTTATAGGGGCCAAGCTAAAAGAAATGAATTGCAACTATCAACTTACAATAGATAAAAAAAAGAAAAAAACAAAATAACTGAGAAGTCAAAAAAATTGAACATAAAAAAATTATGTAAATCTATTATATAAGTATATTTAAGTATTGTTTATTTATTAGGTAAATTAGTTTTAACATTATTTGAATAAATAATTTGTAAATTTTGACAAAAACCAAAAAATGTTTGTTTTATTTGATTCTGCATATTAAATACTTTTCTTCTTCTACAAACCACGATAGTTTCGCAAAAGTTTAATGATAGTTTTTAATCTCGACAATCTTATTTCAATTTAATTGATTAACAGATTTTCAATTAACTCAACGAAATAATCAAAAATATTCTTCAGCTTGTAAACCATGTAGATGTCTCTATTGTACTGACTGCCAACCATAATAACTTTGAATGCGATTTGTTTTCCCAAGACACACTTTGGTATCCTTAGTAACATGGGTGAGTTTTGTTGCCCCAACTCTTTAGATGGCGTTGCGAACATCGAATATCCATATAGAAGAATGTATGTTCGCGGCAAAGCCCACTTCTTTATCTTGAAGTGACGGTATCTTTGACTAAAGTACCCCAAATGACCCGACTTTTGAAAAAGTGATGTGCTGCAGGCTAAAATTGATCCTAGGCCTAGTGCAAAATCTCATACCAAATTTGGGCCAGATCGGATCACGGGAAGGGGTCGCTCAACGAGCTTGAAATTTATATGGGATATTGAGACATTTTGTTCTGGAGAAACATGAAAAACCAGTTTTTCATCAATAACTTTGGTTTCCTTCGGCCGATTTCTTTTAAAAACGGGTTTTCTTAAAGCCAAATAATGACAAATATTTTATCCGAAGACTGCAAACCGATTTGAGTTAAAATAAAAAAGTTGTAAGGCTTAAAAATGGGCTAAGTTTTTTTAAGGGTGGTATTCATCACGGTCAATGCTGCGTCGAATGTTCGAACGCCCCTACTGATTAACTATTTGAAATGTGATCCCGGAGCTAAGAATCAGAAATTGAAATTAAAATTCTAATTATGAATCCAAACTTTAATTTAAGTTGTGATTTATACATCGGTTACTCAATCCGTAATTATAAAATAAATTTAAAATTGCAGAATTCAGAAGCGAGAGCTCAAAAGTAAAATTCAGTATTTTTTTCTGGGATTTTTATCAAAATTCAGTACGAGGGAAATAAAAGTATTTAGCTGAATCCTCAACTTGAAATTTGGAAAGTATTACATACCATAATATCAGAACCATGTTAACTTTAAGGATTTTATAAGGGGAAATGAAGAATCGATTTACCGATGTTCGTTTATTTTTTACCGAAAAAATTACCGAATAGTTTACGATTTACACATGTTAAGATTTCGGTAAAAAAAAATAACCGAACTCGGTAATTTTCGTTTACTGTGTAAGTCACATAAAGGACACAAAAGTGCTCAAAACGGGATTTGGTAAGTCACAAAAAGTGCATTGATGTGCTTTCAAAATCAAATCACCACTTCGAGTTTGAGTTTCAGTTAGAACAACATCAAGGCGTGGTCTTTTTGTAGCGTATTCGATTCTCACCACGAAGGTCGGGGTTCGATCACCAATCCGGGCAAGTTTTTATTTCAATAAGTAGTTTGGTAATCGAGTGACCATTCTTATGCGGTATATGTAGTAAATGTAAGAAAGAAGCAATTGAGCAATTTGTCCAGCTTGGAATCCGGCGCGTGGCATCATGGCGGCACCGGTATAGAACATAGTAAATAATCAAGAGAAGGTGATATGAACTGAAGCCAAGGAATCAGTTGAGATAGACAGAGATTTTTTGCTTATTTTGGATTTTTTGGAAGCTGAATAGAAGATGATTAAAACTTGTTTTTAAACTTCAAAGTATCAATAAGAACTTAAATGTTGAGCTGCATAGAACGTACTTCATATCAATGATGGGGCTGAGTAAGCGTTTTTGTACCTGTTTTATGGGACTTTTGGTTGCTTCTACATTCGCTTTTTGGGTAAAATTAAACAGTGAAGGAATCGCTCGAAGACCAAATTACTTACAACTTTTCTAGAAAGTAGTATCCAGAAATAAAATTTTTATTATTAAAATTCATATATATGCTGAACATAGTCGTTAGTTGTAATAATGAATAAGGCTTTTGACGGTCGCCTTGTAGTGGAGTGAAGTTCTATATTTAACCCAATTTTAATTTAATCAAATCTGGAACCGGATTTTAATAAAAAGCAGTTTTTAAAGAAAGTTATTGACTTTTAACGTTTTTGTTTTAAATTTCATGATTATTGAATTTAGTCCGAAAGAAAAACAAATCCAAAATTAATTAAAATTTAACAGAACATCAGATTTAAACAAATCATTTTATTATTTGACCTGATCCACATCGAAATTCCATCAAATAGAAGCCGAAGTTCCGTTGCAACAGTTGCCCATTTCGAGGCGGCAACAGGCGTCATGCGTAGAACTTTTGGCGCGAACTTCTTTCTATGCTGCGCTCACCCATTTCCTTGTTTCCCTTTAGTTATCATTCTATTTTTCATGTGCCACATATTCCCAAGCTTGTAACTTCAGTTTTTCGTCCCTCGTCCTCGAGGCTCCGGGTTCCAATTCAAACAACCCAGAGGAAAGTGTAATACCTATACATATCGTTATTATTGTTATTAGCTTATGGTGGCTCTGTTCGGTTTCAATTTTGTTTTTTCGTAGTTCGTCTTTTTTTTTTTGTTTGTTAGGGACTCTAAAGCCCGGGGAAATGGGAAACCGGAGTAATGCTTCGGTTGGTCTCTGTCGTTCTCGGTGTCCTATTTGAAAGTTTGTATTGTCAAGCAAGAGAGATGGGTCGTAAAATAATAACACCGAGAGAAGCAGCAAAATTTTACGGATGATGGGAAGGAATTTCAGTAATCATCAATTAACTTTTATAAATGCGCCTTCGGTGAAATGGAAGAGGTCCTTGAGGATGGTTTTATGGCAACAGGTAAAACTATGTATTGATTCCATAAAAAAGAAGTGTAGCGAGAAACACCTCCTTTCCACTTCGAATTGAGAAACTAGGAAAGAAATGAACGAAGCCTTCCGCGATATTCAAATTGAAACGAGCAAAAAACACAAATGAAAACCGATGGTTAGAACCAAACTCGATGAAGGAATCGGACAAATATCACAGATCAAACCCCCCATTCGGAATTCAACGACCCCTTCTTCCTTCTCGATTTTTTCACATAACTACACATTAGAGCACGGCTGAATGATGGCCAAAGCCACGGGTGAGGAAAGAAACTGAAATTGGTAAATAAAACTGGTCCCCCTGGTAGAATATGAATATCAAAATAGGTTTTTTTGCTTTTTTTTGGTTCTCGAAGTGTCGCGTGCTTGACTAAATTTGATCTTTTGGGTTGCTGAATAGCTGTTTAGAAAATCTTATGTGTGATTTGTTTCTGAATATGTTCAAATTTTAGAAAAAAAAGGAGTAAATCCGAAAAGGTTTATTTTGACGATATGTACGGTTTCTGAAGGTCTAATAACTGATATTCAAGTGGTTTATACAATACTTGTGAGGCGTATTTAAGGCCATACTATATTCAAATCGAAATAAAATTTGGAATTCCTATAAAACAAACAACAACTTCAAAAGTTTATTTACATATTAAGCTACACAACGCTTGACAAGTTTTCCCTTGTGCTGAGCAATTAAATAAGTAACGAATGATCCATTCTAACGACTTGCTAACCAAGCCAACTTTACTGTTGATCATTCAAACTGGGCTATCCACATTCTTCTTCGAGTTGTCTTGCCGCAAAAAATAATCCGGTTTCCAGCTCACTGGAACAGGTCCTTGCGAACAATCTCCGTTGAATCGGGACCACGAAACGAAACAGAGAAGAACCTTGTGTGTTCTCGAATTGCCGGTGTTCTCTTCTGTTTATTTTGATTCCTTCTTCGTTTCTCGGAGCATTTAAATTTTTTCTTCAACTCCAAAGCAAAGTTAAAAACCCGCAGGCAGTTGCTTGCTTCGAGAAACGACTCCTTTAGAGCTACACTGCAAGATCCCCCGATAAGAACGAGGATAGCGACCCCAGATTTTCTCAGGTTCTAACGCCGTGGAACCATCATCGAACCATCAAAAGTGCAATGACGTATTGTCAACAACCATCATCTGGCTGCTGCCGGTGGCAATCCAGTTCTTTTCCTTTAAAAGAAATCCCTTCTTCCCTATCGGAGAAAGACTGGTTTGTGTATATATACATAGGGAAACACCCAAATGGAGGGAGAAAATAGCGCCAAACTACAGCTGGCATTTCGCGCCACAAGCTGCGCTTTAAATCCCGGTCCCTAAGGAAAAGATTTTCTTCTTTCGAACGAACGTGAAAAGATGAAGCGATGGAACGACAATCGGTAAAGTTCGGTGTACAAATAATTTTGCCTATCTATGGTGGGAATGGCAAACAGAAAACCTCGTTCCGGGAATCTAGAATAGGTCGTCACTTGTTGCTTGTTTATCGGTTTTGAATTGGATATCAGAACAGCTTTTTTTTGTGTATTCCTAGAGGAAAAAGTATCAGCGATTGACACGTTTGATTCAGAGGATAAGTCAAACGCTGATAGCGTTTTGTGCGTAAACTACCTCCCTCAACTACCTCATGATTGATACTAGGGCACCAGAAGACCGATTGAGCGTCTTTCACCAATGAAAAGAAATACAAATATTTACTTTTCACATCGATGTATCTATAACGTTTTAACAGCCTATCGACAAAGGCTGCAAAAGATAAGAATGCCGGTTAGGCAAATTAAACACCTTTGATTGATACGTTTAAAAAAAAACCTACAGATGTATCTAAAAATTAAAAAAAATTGAACTTGACGATCAGCTGCTCAAAATATTGATTTAAAGAATCGGCGAATGATACAATTAGTAGTTTAATGTCATATTACCTGAATCGGGTTTGTGATAAAGCTCAGTTGGTAAATTAATTGCCTTCTGAGTCGATGTCCGTGAGTTCGAGCCCAAAAGTAAACATCGAACACAGTTGTATCGCACAAATTTTTCAATAACTGTACGCCAACTGCAGCGTTGATGGCATAAAGTCCAACAACATTCTATTCTATATAATAACGAAAAAAGTTTACAAGCTATTTTAAAAATGAAAATAAGACCTTGAAAATGTACTCTCTCTGTTTATGAAACGTTGAAACCATCAACAGTATAAGTATCGTTGATACAACAACCTAGGCTGAGAATCCTTTCTTTAGTAAGTTTGGGAAAAAGAGAATTGGAGGAAGAGGGAAATAAACACGAAGAAGAATTTAGAGAGGAATAAACAAGAGAAGACAGCAAAAAAGAAAACAACAGATGAAAGCAAAAAAAAAGAGAAAACATTTAAGATTGAAAGAGAGGAGAGTGAGTGAGGAAAAGAACGACTTAAAGAATATAGAAAAGTGTAAAAAGGAAAGGCGAGTTTGAAATAGAAAGAGACGAGGGAAAAAAAATAATATTTCTAAAGTCAAAGAGAGCAGAGTTCAAAGAAATAAAGAGTAGATATTGAGAGAAAAAGAGAGTAAAATATAGCAGAAGCTAAAGAAGATTTTCTTAGAAAAAGAGAGAAAAGATTAGGTGAAAACGAGAGAAGAGGTTAAGAAAACAAAAGAGAGAAGGAATTCAAAGAAAATGAGTAAAGAGATTAGGAGAAAAAGGGAAAAGATTTTATGAGAGACTGAGAGAAGAGTTTAAGAAAGAAAAAAAGGCGAATTTAAGAAAGGAAGACAGATTGAGAGATTGAGATAATTCAAAGGAGAAGAAGAGCGAATTCAAGATAGAAATAAAGATCGGGAGTGATAGAGAGGAGAATTTTAAAGAGAAATAAAGTAGAGAGTAAAAGGAAAAGAGTGAAAAGTTTAACAGAAAAAGAAAGCAACAAAAAGGATAGTTCAAGAAAGGAAAAGATAGTTAAAGGAATAAAGAGACGAGAGTTTAAGAGAGATTGAAAAGAGAACCCAAGCGAGAACTTGTAAAAGAGAAATGAAAGGAGTTTCACCCTAATCCGCTCTTGAGTGTCAATATGACGCTATTGGAAGTTTGGCGGCTTGTAACTTTATTCGGGGGCATCCAAATAATACAATTACTTCGAGGACCCTCAGTGAATTCTTTAAATTTTTAATTTTGCATCATTACTTTTTTTATGGACGCACCCTGACAGCCCAGAAAAAAGTCCCTAATCAGACCTTGAGTGCTTATTTGACACTCCTCGCTTAAATCCTCTATATCTCTCTTGTTTCTCAATCGATTTTTACAAATTTTATAGTTTTGGAAACCTCGTAATGTAACACAAATATGTTTCTCAGTCATTATTCACCTACAACACTTCATTTTTCCGTTATTCAAAGTCTAAGAAAACTAAATCAAAAAAACATGCTTCGGAAAGATCACCTACGGAATGCTCAAAAAAAATTCCCTGAAATGTCCAAGAAAGCTGAATTTAGAAGCTATACGTTGCACATAAGAATATATTTTTTCTAAATTCAAATTTAAGATGATGGCCACAAAAAAGGTAAAAAAGTGGTTTCAAAACGGTATTTTTGAATCAAAATTGTTTAGGTCACACCAGATAATAAAGGTACCTATTTTTCGAACTTTTTGTCAATGAGTTACTACGAGCTTTCCAAAACTATAAAATTTGTAAAAATCGGTTGAGAAACAAGAGAGCTATATTGGTTTTGGTCAGGAGTGTCAAATTGACACTCCAGGTTCTGTAACGGGTAAAAATTTTGGGGACGGATTAGGATTAATAAAGAAAATGAAAAATTAGAATGAAAGAGAAAATTTTGTAAGAGAGGAAGAGTAGAGAGCTTCAAAAAAAAAAGAAAGAAAATTTAATAGGATTCAAGAGAGGGAAAAACAACAATAAAAAAAAGGAAAAACTGTGAAAATTTATAGAATTCAAGAGATGGAAAAACAATAATAAAAAAAAGAAAAACTGTGAGTGAGAGAGAAGAGAATTTAAGAGTGAAAGCAATGCAAGTTTATAAGTAAAACTGAGAAGATTAAAAAAGAAAGAAAGAAGGATGTAAGTGATAAAACAAGAAAACCTTTTAAAAGAAAATAGGAGAGTTACAACAGAGAAACTAAAAGAAGTTAAAGAGAAAAGAAGGAAAGGAGGTTAAAAGAGAAAGAGATAACAGGATGGCCACAACTTTTTCATTTTGAAATTCCCGGTTTTCCCGGACAAAAATTCAAGCTTTTCCAGACATTGATTGTCTATTTTCGTCTACATATAGCGAAGCTTCCAACTTATTTCATTGATTTGAACATCCTACACAAAATCGTTATGTAGTTTTAAATCATGTTACAAATTTTTTGATCTGTTACAGATATCAATTGTGTTACTACAGCTCACAAAATCCACGTATCTAGAATTTTAAATTGTTCTGAGGGCGTTCTGGAAGCTGTGTAGATTTCTCTATAAATATTGCCTACACTTAAAAATTTTACGTAAAAAGAGTGTTAACAGTATTCATTACTACCCCATATTAACCTGGGTAATTATTAACAGATATAAGAACAAAAAAGAATGATCTTTATCCATGGTAACTTTAGTTGACCCTACCATTTTCCGAAGAACTTTTCTTCTGTTTAAGCTAAGTTTTTAAATCATATTCTTTAGAATTCACTACAGATTTTTTATATATTGAAAAAGTCAATATTTGAAATAAACGAATCTCATTAAATTTTTGAATCGTTATTATTATTGTATTTAGTGCAATTCAGTGCTAAAAAGTTAACTTTTAGACACTGAAAATATTATCGAAAAGCGATAATTTTTTATACAAATTTTTTTTTTGCCTGCAAAAGTACAGTCCACGATCTACTTCATCACAAATTTTCAGTCATTGGCATGGGGTTATTTGCAAGATGCATTTCTTGTAGGTCAATTAATGAATTTTGCTAAAAAAAAATAAACTTTTTGCAACTTGCTGCAATGAATAACTGATTGGAAACCGTTCACCAAGCATTCTTTTTGCATCTTGAATTCAGGCTTAAAAGTTAAAAAAAATACAGGACAACAAGTTAAATAGTTTTGACTAGTTTTGAGGATTATTCAACAGCATATCAAAGTTTGAGATATAGACAAAATTTAAAACAAGCTGAATTGAATCTTCAACCATTGTTTTTGTTTTTATTTTAAACTAAGGAATTTCAGTTTCGAAATGAATGAAGAAAAAAAATGCAAAGGGATTTCAAAATTATGATATCTAAATTTATAATTAAAAAATCAAGAGTATCGTAAATCAATAAAAATAAGAAACATTTATTTTTGATTTTCAAAGCGTAGTTACATTAAATTTTGCAGTTTAAATTGATTGTTGCTCGAATTTTACTGCCTATACTAATCAAAAAATCTTACCTTCAAAATTCATGGATTTTGAGATCAAGATAACATTTTCATACATTGAAATTGCAAATATTAAAATAAATTCAAAAAGGAACAATGTAATTTTTTGTAGTACCCATAAAAAGATTAAAAAACATTTCTAAATCCTCTACTGCATTTTTGGTTTCGAACTGTTTTTTTAAATATTTTTAGCATGATTCAGTACTGTCAAACATTGCAAACTATATTTATAATTAAAAAAAAAACTTATTTCGTACATCATTTAATTGTTAAAATTATCGAGAAACAGATCTATTTTTTGGCAATAAAAGTATTTCCATAAAAAAAAATTCTCAACGTTTTCATTTTTCCTTCAGTAGCTTTGTTATGCAGAAAAATGTGGATTTGATTTAAGTGAAAATCAATTAATTTCTCGGGGTAATATTATGAAAATTAAATAACTGTTCCGGTTAATATAACGTATATAACGCTATAACGTATTTTGTAATGTTTGCTTGGAAACAACGCCTGTATCTGGAAAACAAATCTTATAAATTTCTTCAAACAAATGCTAAGCTAAAACTAACTTTAAGGATTTATGCAAAAAACATGTTGAAAAGTGGACAAATAAGGTTTTGAAAATCAAAGAGACTCAACAGTGTGCATAAAATTTTCAGCAACTATGAGCTAAGTCATTAAACGCAGATTATAATAAAAACATGTTATGAACATGTTTTCAAATCTGTAAAGCCTTTATTTCACAAATTGATTGTGCCGTCTTGAAAGCGAATTATTTGTCAGATCCCGTCAAATCTAGTTCTGATGATATTCGGTTTTGAAATTATAAAATTTCCTAAGTTTTGAGTAAAATACATCATTGATAACCAATAAACCGACAGCCCTATATAAAAAAATAAAAACAGATTTCGAATCTATTTATTATACTCCATTCGATAGAGGATTAAGATTTTACCTAGCTATTTGAGGGATGAATGACCCCATAGATGTTAAAATCCCAATGATCAAATAAATAAATAAAAAAAAAAACCTAGCTATTCTAGATTCAAAGCAACAATGCTTGTAAAAAAATCCTCAAGTTTAAAAAAGCAATAGAAAAAATGTAACTATTTGTGACATCATTGAAGAACATTTAAGAGCATTCGATATCAAAGATTTAAATTCTATTTACAACTTTGTAGAAGACTCCATTTTTTTTACTTATGCATTTAAAAAAAAATATTTGATTCATTTTGATCAAAAAAATATTCCAAAATATCCTTAAATTCTCATATTTCATAAGACTGTGAGAAATAAACTTAAATGCAGCTTCAGTTTTCTCAAAAGTTTTAACTATTCGCGGTCTTCGAAAAAGTTGATCATTGATTTGAAACCTACGATTTGGGTATCTTAGAAAAGTTCTAAAATGTGGCTAAAAAATTCTTAAGTTAATCCTTGAATCTTGAAAATACAAACTGCACATTTTAATATGTATGTCGCCCTCAAATTAGTCAAATTAGCTCTCAGTCCTTCGGGCAAACGGAAAGACGTAAATTTGGTTGACTTGTATCGAGAAGAGATAAACTAAAAATAATCAATATTATTACAATAATTTTATTATTTTGACAAGAGTCTCTTTTAACATTCAAATTCAAGGATTTTTTTTTTCTTGCGTAACTCAAAACACAAATATGTATATTTTGAGGAGAGTACCATGCAATGTTGAATCATTTAAAGATTTTTTAAGAATTTACCTAGTGTCTTTAATCGACATAAACACACCCTTATTAAAAAAAGAAAAAAATTTCATTGGATTTCTCTAAATTTTATTCCAATTTTCGTCAGGGATCATGTTAGATTTAGTTTATTAAAATTTTCGCTTTTATTAAAAATAGTACTTTTGATAGGAGATGGTTTCCTTTTCAACTAAACAAATTTTCAGCTATGTCAAATTTATCATTGTTAAGCTACAAAAACGTTGAGTCGTGCATAAAGATGATTGTCTTGTGTTTAATTTTTAAGTTAAACACTATCACTGGAAAATTATAATATTAGCATCTTTTTACATTTCCATTCGAAAGTCAACTTTCATTTGCTTGTTTTTATATGATTGATAGTTTTTGTTTTTTTTTTTTAATTGTAATGCTGTGCGATATTTGAACAAATTTAAAAAGACTTTTTGAATTTCTCATCTCATTCTTCGAGGCAGTTCGGGGCCGTTCAAATATTACGTAACGCAATTTTCGAGCATTTTCGACCCCCCTCCCCCCTACGTAACACATTCGTCTTAGAATTTTCCAAGAAAAATTCACAAAGCGTAACAAGCTGCTATACCCCCTCCCCCCCTTAAAGCGTTACGTAATATTTGAATGGTCCCTTCCGGTAAAAATAGTGAGATTTTTCAGTTTAGAGGAAGTAGAAGAGAAATCAGAGAGTAGTTAAAAATTTCTAAACTTTCTATATTCTATTTTTTAAACTGTGACCCAAAGATGGGTCTTGACTCAAACATTCAGTCAGCGAAACTTTTTTTGTAGAGAAATGAATCCAACTTAGATGAAATTTCAGGGACTAGATAAGGGAAAAGTGATGTTGAAAAACATGCGAAAAAAATTTTTCGCCTTGTCTCCCGGTGAGACTTGAACCCACATCTTGCGCCTCTCCGGGGCCCATGTATTAACATTCTACTACAGGAGACCAACCTGGCGTATGAATATTATACTGGTTGAGTGTCGATGTCTATCGGAATGAAGGGAATAGTTCTCCCATGTGCTCATAATCATTTTTCTTGGTCTATTTCTATTCCCATCTTTTCATCTTACGGTAGTTGGACTCAAATTTGGATATTTTAGGCACGGCAAGACTTGCATTGCCTTCCCATATACTGCACGGGTTGTCAGTTATGATGAGAAATGATGCGTTTTGCCGTATTTGGATATCCAACCAAATTCGGTGTTTGGCACCGCCTTATTTTCTATTTTTTAAACTGTGACCCAAAGATGGGTCTTGACTCAAACATTCAGTCAGCGAAACTTTTTTTGTAGAGAAATGAATCCAACTTAGATGAAATTTCAGGGACTAGAGTCAAGACCCATCTTTGGGTCACAGTTTAAAAAATAGAAAATAAGGCGGTGCCAAACACCGAATTTGGTTGGATATCCAAATACGGCAAAACGCATCATTTCTCATCATAACTGACAACCCGTGCAGTATATGAGAAGGCAATGCAAATCTTGCCGTGCCTAAAATATCCAAATTTGAGTCCAACTACCGTAAGATGAAAAGATGGGAATAGAAATAGACCAAGAAAAATGATTATGATCACATGGGAGAACTATTCCCTTCATTCCGATAGACATCGACACTCAACCAGTATAATATTCATACGCCAGGTTGGTCTCCTGTAGTAGAATGTTAATACATGGGCCCCGGAGAGGCGCAAGATGTGGGTTCAAGTCTCACCGGGAGACAAGGCGAAATTTTTTTTTTTCGCATGTTTTTCAACATCAATTTTCCCTTATCTAGTCCCTGAAATTTCATCTAAGTTGGATTCATTTCTCTACTTTCTATATTCTTCTTACACATTTTTAAACTGTTGAATTCTGACTTGGAAATTGAATATTAAATTTAGGGTTGAATCCCTGGTCTTAGAACCAAAACAGAATTTCGGTTTCCTATTGTTAATTTTCCCGGTTTTGGGTGTGGAATCCCGGTTTTTTCCTGGTATCCCCGGTTCGATTTTCAATTCCCGGTTTTCCCGGTTCTGTGGCCACCCTGAGATAAGAGTATAAAACAGAAAGAGAAGGGTACATAAGAGAGAACGAGAAGAGATAGTTTAAGCGAGAAAAAGAGGAGAGTATAAAAAAGAACAGATGAGATGTTAAAAGAAAAAGTTTGAAGAGTTTAAATCAAAAAGATAGGACAGTTTGATAGGAAAAAAAGTGAGAGTTTATGGAAAAAAAGAAAAAGAGGAAATGTTTAAAAAAAGAAGAATTCAAGAAAGGAAAAGAGTGAGTTTTAAGAGAGACAGGCATTTAGAAAGAAAAAAGGAATAGTTAAGAAATATTTTGGTCAACAAATAAGAACAAAGGAAAGAAGAGAGTTTGAGTAAATTCAAGGGAGAAAACGGCAAATTTTAATTGAGAGGAAAGAGAAGAAAGAAGAGTCTGAAAAAATGAAGGATTTGAGGAGTGTGAGAGATTGATTTCAGGAAAAAAAATTAAAGAGCGAGAGCCTAAGTTAGAGTAAGGTTGCCAGATTGCCCGGTTTAATCCGGGTTTGCCCGTATATTTAATACAAAATTAGGAAACATTTCGGCCCGGCCCGGTTGCCCGGATTTCATTGGAAAAAGCCCGGATTTCACCCGGATTTTGACCGGATTAATTCACATTATTTGGCAAATCAAACAAAAAAAAAACAATTTGTGATGTAATTTTTTTTCATTTATGCCTCCAAAACGAAATTTTTTGAGAAAGTTCTATGAAAATAATTATGAAAAGATTTTGTGAAACGTAAAATACGATTTAAAATAACTTTAGTTGAAATTTTTTTTTTCAATTTTTATTATTTTTCTGAGTTTTGAAAAAAACATGAATAGATATTGTCCGGATTTCCCATATGTAGTCGTTAATTTTTAAATCAAAAGCTCGGATTTTGCCAGAATTAGAGAGATAGTGTGACGAAGCAAGAGAGGGTAACAAGCATAGATTGAACCATTTATCGGAGACAACTTTGATCTTGCAAACAAGTAAATATCTTAAAATGAGGAGCAAAGAACTCATATGCATACTGTCTTCTTATATAATAAACCACAATAATTTCAAATAGCTAATTGCTTTTTTTCAATTATGTAGCAATCGCGACTTTATTTCAACGTCACAGTGGGCGGATAGTTTATTGAAAAACTTATCCGGTACAACTGTGTTCGATGTTTACTCTTGGGCTCAAATTCACGGACATCGGCTCAGGAGAAAACTGACTTGTCAATTGCTGAGCTATGTCACAAGCCCAGCTAAGTGTATGGTCGATTTATTTGTTATAATTTTATAACTTGGATATGCAGTTGTTATCCTAAAATCCTCGACTCGCAGTTTTAAAATACTGTTAAATTTCTATGGCAATCGCGCACCATTTGAATTCAACGTGAAATGTAAATAGAAAACTGTACCAACATTTTTTATATTTATTCTATCAACCGTTAGGAGGCACACTTTACCATATTGTCTGCTCTAGCCGAAAGTCTAGAAACTATACAAAAATGCCACGAAAAACAAACATACAGTACAAGACTAGAGTTCAGGTTCAGCGCAAGTCCTTGAAAACAACGAGTTGCCGAATTAAAATAGACCAGTAATTAGATTCTAAGTTTTCGTCAACCGCTGCCGACGTCTCCAGCGGCAGTTGTTGTTTACCAAAAGCTTATGAATGATTCAAAACATTTAAAATCGAAACTACGAATACGATTAGATTTCTGGTCTGTTCTACCATAGCGCAATGGGGAATTTAGTTCAAAGAACCCGAATAAATTAAACGAGCCGTTCGAACAGACATAACTAGTTGAACAAATTACCCAACTATGGTTGCATCAGTTGCAAGGATGAGCAACATCTGCCGTCACTCTTGAATGATTTCTTACCGTTTCAAAGAATAACGAATTCATGAAAAAAGGACAAAGAAGAAACACGAAGGACGAAAAAGGACTTCCCCGAATGGACATTTAAAAACCTTGTTTCGCTAGCTGACTTTCAAAATGGTGGGCAACAACGTACGGGAAAGGGAAACTTTGAGCAGAACAACAGTTGTGAGACGTCACAAACGTGGGTTTGTCCGATGATAACGAATATGGAGAAACTACTCCGAACGAAGGTATCCTTCTCCGAATCCTTGAAGATCTTGAAAAGGAAGAGAAAGAGGCTGTCGATGGATTCGACTGGACTAGAATCGGTTTTGTCTTCCTCACCAAACTCATGATTGCTTAGGGTCGCTCATCCTTTGGAGGATACTGTCGATATGTAGTTATGTATGTAGTTAAGATCATCTAGGTAACTGTAAACTCAATGATTAACTGCCTGACTGACTTACCGCATCGTCCGGGATGTACTTTCGTTTACGGTTGTTTCTGGTTCGGGATTCTGGAATGTCTGATGATCTGCTGGCATCTTCGGAACTGGAAATGGAAACAGAAATAGAAAATATTTGTGTAAGTAAATAAAAACAAATTTTATATTTGGAACAACCAAAAATTAAATTTACAATGGGGTAAGATTGATAACTTTTTTCAATATTTTTCAATTATTTTTTCTGTTATAGGGAATGCGGAATGTTTTCTATTTTTAAAACCAGTACTGGACTCCTATGAACGTAAAACATGGTTGCAGAAATTTATTCGACTGGATACTTTAAATTTGATTTAAAAATCGATTTCGTCTTTGTTTAAAATTTGATTCCTAGGGTAACAATGATCAGTCTCTAATTTGACGGTTTTTAACGAGTTTTCTTGATCATAAAGGATACAAAACACTTTCATCATATTTACAAATGCTTAGTAGTTTATTAATTGCTAAGGCAGTTCGGAACAAACTTAAATGATATACAGACCCCGTTCGTTTTTGGCAACATTCGATTGTGGCAACATCCGATTTTGGCACATGAACCGTTTTTTGAAACAACATCACCTTTTTGTTTTCGCTATAACAGGTCTTTTATTATTTAGATAAACACCGAAAATAAATTTTTACGTTCTGAAATGGTTATAAAATGCAACAAAATAAAACAAAAGTCTTTTAAAACATTAAAGTACTAAAAAAAACATTAGAAAAAATTATAAAAAAATACTAAAAATGGTCGGAAATTTACTAAAAATAACGTTTATGATAATAAAAATAGTTATTTTGTAAAAAAAAGAGAAAAAAAATTTCAGAAAAAAACGTTTGATTTTGGCAACATTCGATTTTGGCACCACAAAATGTTCGGGCATTTTGCCAAAAACGCACGGGGTCTGTATGTACTAAAATTAATCATGAAACTCTACAAAATTTAACACAACACTTTCGGTAGCTTAAAGATACTAAATCTGTAACTTTTGGTTCAGTAAATTCTGAGATATACTATGCTGAAATTAGGTGTTTCTTGGTTTAGATTTCTTCGCGGTCCAAAAAAAAACATCGCGGCCCTTAATTTGTTGTGGCCGAACAACAATTGAAATATAAAGATGGATAATGGTGGTGCATAAATTCAGGTACTAAATTTTTTAACATTAGATACTTATAAAATTTTAACTATGTACATACAAAAAAATAAAATTTTGCCCTCATTCAATTCCCTAGGCCCTCGAACTATACCCCTTTAATTTTTTCCTTCAAACTTTACCATTTGACAGAGATTCTAGCCTTTTGTCCAAGACTGGCTTATACTCTTGGAAAATGTCCCCATTTTTGAAATATCAAAAATTTTCCTCCAAAATACAACAAAAACAACCACGAAAACCAGCTAATTCTAAACGCTTTGGTTTCATCAGGAAGGGTGTTTGTTTGCGAGCCTTCGAAAAAATAGATGTATCAAGATTTTGAAATTACATTTTTACTTACATTTGAAATTTTTAAAAACAAACCAAATTTTTCTCAATTTGAAACTTAACTTATAGAGTTTTAAACGTTGAAAAAAGTTTTGAGATATTTAAACTTTAGACTTAGTTATATTATGGGGAAAATTTTCATGTTGATCTTACCCCGGTGATCAATGTTACCATCTGCCATGTGGCATCTAAGATTTGGGAATTTCTCTTTCAAGCTGTGAAAAAAAGTCAAGTTCAAGTACAGAAGATATGATTTATTGGAATTAAAGGTGCATTGTCCATTGTCATGTGTCCAAAAAAATTAGTGAACAGTTAGGAGCATTTAACGGCCTTCATGTGAACTTTGTGAATCAATCTCGTGATTCTACCAATCAATTGTTTGCAGTTCTTGGCCCTCCAATTATTTTTGTACATCAATGAGCTCGAAGTTCCGTAAAAATCTTCGATTGGGCGACACTGAGGCAGATATGTCAGGTTGTGGTTCTTGGGTACAAATGTACCCAGAAATAGCTTTCGTTGTCCAAAAAAAAAACATTTTCCGGAATAATTTTTATTTATTTTTATAATCGAAATCTAATCCTCAGTCTATTCTAGGGCTCTTGTCTTATTTCGGCACTTAATTCCAACCTTTTTCAATGTCTTGCCAATGTACTGGTGAGCACAATTCAACAAATTCAAAATTTTCGTCTTAAGGTCGGTTTTCCAAAGGTTATTTCACGAATATTCAATACACATTTTAAGGAATCTACAAGGTGGCCACAATTTTTTCATTTTGAAATTCCCGGTTTTTTCCCGGTTTTCCCGAACAAAAATTTAAGGTTTTCCAGACTTTGATTGTCCAGTTTCCTCGGCATATAGCAAAATTTTCAAAAGCATGATCTTTGTTCATGATATCTTAAGTGACCCTATCATTTTCCGAAGAACTTGTCTTCTGTTTAAGCTAAGTTTTGAAAATATATTCTTTAGAATTCAGTACAGATTTTTTATAAATTAAAGAAGTCAATATTTGCAAAAAAAATCAAATTCAATTTTTGAAACGTTATTATAATTGTATTTTATACAATTCAGTGCTTAAAAGTTAACTTTTGGACACAGAAAACATTATCGAAAAGCGATAATTCTTAATACAAACTGTTTTTGTCTGCAAAATTACAGTCCACTACTTCATCACAAATTTTCAGTCATTTTGCATAATCATTGACATGTGGTTATTTGCAAGATGCACTTCTTGTAGGTCAATTAATGGATTTTCAAAGGATTTTTCAAAATTTCATTAAATTGTGTGCGCCACTTGTTGCAAAACTCGACGTAATTATCCACCGAGTTGGGTAAATTTACGACTCGTGTTTAAAAAATCAATTTTTTGCAACTTGTTGCAATGAATGAATAACTTATTAGAAACCATTCCCCAAACATTGTTTTTGCATCTTGAATTCTGACCTCAAAAGTTTAAAAAAGATATGGGTAACAAGTTACAGAGTCTCTATTAAACAGTTTTGGGGATTTTTCAACAGCATTTCAAAGTTTGAGATATAGACCAAATTTAAAACATTTATTCTATTCAGATTCGCCCATTGTTTTATTTGTGTAAAACTAAGAAATTTCATTTTCAAAATGAATATCGGAAAAAATTACAAAAGGAATTGAAAATTATGATATCTAAATTTATTAGAATAAAATCAAAAGTATCGTAAATTAATAAAAATATGAAACATTTATTTTTGATTTTCAAAGCGTAGTAAAATTAAATTTTGCAGTTTAAATTGATTGATAGATACTCGAATTAAACTACCTACACTATTTAAAAAATCTGAACTTCAAGACTCATGGATTTTGAGTTCAAGATAACATTTTGATATATTAAAATTGCAAATTTTGAAAGAAATTCAAAAAAGAACAATGTAATTTTTGGTAGTAGAAATAAAAAGTTAAAAAAAAAACATTTCTTAATTCTCTGCTGCACACGACTCCATATTTGGTTTCGAACTTAAAAAAAATTTTTTTAGCATGATTCAGAACTGTCAAACATTGCAAACTATATTTCTAATTAAAAAAAAAACTGATTTCGTACCTACATTATTTTAACAATTAAAATTATTAAATAACAGATATATTTTCCTACAGTAAAAATATTTCCATCAAATGAAAATCTCAAAGTTTTCATTTTTCATTCAGTGTAGGATTAGCTTTGCTATGCAGAAAAATGTGGATTTAATTTCAGTGAAAAAAGTAACTGTTATTTGTTCAATGTTTATGTTGAGTCAGTTTCTCGGGGTAAAATTAGATGATTGTTCCGGTTAATAAAAGAGTTATATCATATTTTGTAATGTTTGCTTGGAATTAACTCCTGTATCAGGAAAAAAATCTTATAAATTTCTTCGAAAACATGCTAAGCAAAAGCTAACTTTAAGGATTTATGCAAAAAACAAGTTGAAAAGTGGAAAAATAAGGTTTTGAAAAAGACTCGACAGTGTACATAAAATTATCAGAAACTATGAGCTAAGTTATAAAATGCATTTTACAATAAAAACATGATATGTACGTACTTCTTTTCAAATCTGTAAAGCTTTGTTTCACAAATTGATTGTGCCGTCATGAATTCGTATCATTTATTAGATTCTGTCAAATCTAGTTCTGGTGATATTGGGTTTTGAAATTTAAAAATTCCTAAGTACTAAGCAAAATACATCATTGACCATTGATAACTAATAATCATCAAGTTTAAAAATCCTCAAGTTAAAAAAGCAATAGAAAAAATGTAACTATTTGTGACATCGTTGAAGAATATTTATGAGCTTTCGATATCAAAGATTTAAATTCAATTTAAAACTTAGTTGAATACTTAAAACTTGATTTGACTTATGCTTTAAAAAAATATTTGATTCCTTCTGATTAAAAACTATTCCAAAATATCGTTAAATTCTCATAATTCACCAGACTGTGAAAAACACACTTAAAGGACGCCGCAGTTTGCTCAAAAGTTTCAACTATTCACGGTCTTCGTAAAAGTTAATCATTGAATCGAAACCTAAGATTTGAGTATCTTATAAAAGTTCTGAAATGTGGCTAAAAATTGTTTAAAGTTAACCCCTGAATCTCGAAAACTAGAGCCAGCAGAAAACACCTAACTGCATATTTGGATATGTCGCCCTCGAATTAGTCAAATTAGCTGTCAACCCCCCTAGCAAACCGAAGAACGTTTATTTGGTTGACTTGTGCTTTCGAAAAGAAATAAACTAAAAATAATCAATATTATGGCAATAATTTTGTTATTTTGACATGGGTCTTTTTTTACATTAATTTCAAGGATTTTTTTTTCTCAAATGCGTCACTTAAAATACAAATATTAATATTCAGGAAATATTTACACTGTTTTTTTCTAAATTTTATTTCAATATTCGTCACGGATCAGGTTAGAAATCAGTTCATTAGACTTTTTCGCAAATTTTCAAAGGAATCTTAACATAGTCAGGCTTTAAAAAGTGTAATTTAAAATTTTCTGAATAAATTATGACCAGTGATCGAAAAAAGTTAATGTCCAATCAGTGTGGTTGATAGGAGATGGTTTCTTTTTTAACTATGCAAATTTTCGGCAATGTCTAATTTTTATTATTAAGCTACGGAAAAATACCGTGTCGTGCATAAAGATGATCGATTGTTTTGTGTCTAACTCTTAAGTTAATAACTATCACTGGAAAAATATAGTTTTCTCATTTTTTTCCATTTCCATTCGAAATTTGCTTGCTTTTATATGATTGAGTTTTTTTTAAACTATTGTAATGATGTTTAATGAACAAATTTTAAGAGGTTTTTTGAATTTCTCATCTAATTTTTCGGGCAGTTTTGAATTCTAGGTTCCAGTAAAATTAGTTAAAAGAAATTAAATTTTGAGGTAGTTGAAGAGAAATCTGAGAGTGTTTAAAATTTCCAAACTTAAGATATTCTTCTTACACAATTTTGAACTGTAAAATTCTGACTTGGAAATTGAATTTTGAATTTTGATCAGGGATTCAATCTTAGAAAAAAAAATGAATATCGGTTTTCTTTGGTAAATTTTCCCGGTTTTGGATCTGAATTCCCGGTTTTCCCGGTTCGATTTTCAATTCCCGGTTTTTTCCCGGTTTTCCCGGTCCTGAATCTATCTCAGAATCTTCCAAACATGTTGAAGCTCATAAATTCCAAGCTGATTTCGGTTCGCTTATCATTCTGCTAAAATTGCATGACATCAAAATAGCTGTGATGAAACTGAAATTTTTAAGGAAAAAATCGTTACGTAACGATGAGCATGCCTCCCTCCTTCCCCTATGTCACAATTCGTAACGACCGAGCTTACTTCCTCCCCCCCCCCCCCCCCCCCCCCTAGTGTGCAATATGGATATCCTCTAGAAATCACCCACCGCGAAACACTGAATAGCTAAACGCGTTGACTGTCTGACTGCCGCGTCCTGACTGAGCTAATGGCTGCTTGTTTAGAGAGAACACGTGGTTGAACTCACTCACACAATGGTGCCCCGCACACCTAGGAGCGTTACGTAATTTATGGATGCCCCAAAGCATATGGAAATAACTGTTTCGACGATGAATTTAACCATGCGGTCACAAAATTCCAACGTCTGTTTTTCCTAACATAATTTCAAATCAAACCTCGAATACCTAAATCTCACTTGAAAAATCAACAAAAATTCAGTCGTTCGTTTTGGCTAGGAAGGAAACTTTATAGACCACAGGATTTTTGAAATTTGGGAAGTTCAAATCTGCCGAGGGATTCGGCCGGAGCTATCTCAGTGGGATGTTATTTGACCTTAATTACCCAGAAATAAGCTATTTTTCTTATAAGTCTCGACAGCATATGATTTTAAGTCATTGTAATTTCATAAAAAGGTTTTTAAATACAAAAAAGCATTTGAAATGGACCATTTACTGATAAGAAGATCTTAACCCTGATCCGCTGTTGGGCGTTAATATGACACTATTGAAAAATTGGCGGCTTTTAATTTTATTTGGGAGCATCAAAATAAAAAAAAATCTTCGGGGACCCTCAACGAATTTTTGAAATCTTTAATTTGGCACCAGTACTTTTTTATGCACGCACCCTGAAAGCCCACGAAAAAAACTCCTTAATCAGACCTTGAGTGTTATCTTTCTTGTTTCTCTACCAATTTTTACAAAATTTATAGTTTTGGAATGTATATAATGTAAATGTAATATGTAACTGAAATATGTTTTCCAGACATTATTCACCTGCAACACTTCAGTTTTCCGTTATTCAAAGTCTAAGAAAAAAAAATCCAAAAAACCACGCCTCAGAAAAAAGACTGTAGACCAGCTAAGTAATGCTCAAAAAAATTTCACTTAGTGGCCAAGAAAGCTGAGGTTAGAAGCTATACGTTGCACATAAGGATTTATTTTTGGAAATTTTTAAGATCATGACAACAAAAAATGTAAAAAAGTGGTGTAAAAATCGTAATTTTGGATCAATGAACCGTCAAAATTGTTAAAGTCATACCAGATAAATTTTGAAAAGAGGATTGAAAAGTTGGCGTAATTTGGCACATATTCGCATGTTTAGATTTTTAAAATACGAAACACATAATTTTGGACGAATTTTCAAAGGTAGCTGTTTTTCTGAACTTTTTGTCAATTTGCAGGGTTGCTAGCGATTTTTCGATTTGGAATTCCAAAGTTTTTCCCGGTTTTTCCCAGGTTTTTTCCCGGTTATCAATGATGATTTTTCTGATATTTTTTATACTCTTTTTTGATTTAAAATCATGGCGAATAAAAAAAATTAATATAAAAGGCTTCAAATTTCTAATAATTGTATCCCAAAACTTGTTAACCGATTAGAAATCATGGCAAACACTTCGGCATCTTGTAATACGTAGTCTTTTCGTTTCAAATTTACAGGCTTTCATGATTTTTTAAAACAAATCTAACGAACTGAGAATACATTCGTTGGTTTGCTCCACAATTTCAACAATTTTACAAAAAAAAGTCCGGTTTAATTGATCTTGAAACTTGAAACTATGAAAAGTACTACACTTTTCAGCCAATATAAATTTTCTAGAATTTTTATAGAGTTCTAGAAAAAAAAGTATAATTTGTAATAACATCGAAACATACTATAAAATCAACTTGAATGGGGATTACAAAACTTGAAATCATCATATTGCCGGAAAATATTTAGTTATTTTCTAAATCCAGTTATATTTTTTGTACAAATCCAAAGAAATAATTTAAAAAAAATGTTTTTAATAACAAAACAATGAATAATGAAATACACAACAACAACAACATTGAAATTTCTGATAAGTTTCTGATAAAAAAAGAGGTGTAACTCTGCTTAAAAACGTCTCACGCTGCCAAATTATCTTTGCTTTTAGCATAAAATAATTTCATGAAATATGAATATCGAATACTGAATAATTTTTCGTCGAAACTGAAACTGGTACAGTCTAACCTGCATGTGCGCGAAACTTCTATAGTGAGAGAAAACAACAAGTCTCAAGATTTGCAAAACACAAAACCTCTTCAAGTGAGAGTGTAATACCACCATAAGCTAGAGTCGTTTTCCTGACTAGACCAAGGAAGTTAGATAAAAAAATAATACTTTTGTACCATATTGAAACTTACTCAGAAAACTTCGAACTGATGCATCAATTGGTGTCAGGTGGATTTTTATCAAATACAGTTGAATTTCTAGATAACTTTAATTCATTTTTATGTTGCTGACCCTCTATAAAAGAGAACCTGGTTAAGTTAGAAACCTCTTTAAGAGAGGAAAAAAGTTCAGTTTTGTGTTTAGTTTTGTCGTTAATAGTTTCAATATTAAATTAATATCATTTGAGTTATGCTTTTAAGTGTAGCACACTTGCGGAGCAGATAACTCGTATTTCTCCGCAATTAGTTCAAAAAGTGATAACATAAACGCTTATTTTACTAATGAACGAAAATAAGCGATTATGAGATAAATCTATATCGAGACTCTCGAAAATACTCTTAAATTTTGAAATAATTCTAAAAATAATTTTGAAACTTTGTGAAAAAAATTCGAAAATGTCAATTTTCCCGGTGAGATGCCGAAATTCCCGGTTTTTTCCCGGTTTCCCGGTGACGTGATGAAATTCCAAAGTTTTTCCCGGTTTTCCCGATTTTCCCGGTTCGCTAGCAACCCTGAATTTGAAATATCTCATATTTCTTGCACTTAAATTCAACTTTGCACTGGATTTTTAGTATGTGTTCTGCCCTATTTTACCCCTAAGATGATACAGGTTCCTTTCGTTTTTGGCAACACGCGCGAGAATTTTGTGTTGCCAAAATCGAATCATTTTTTTCATCTTCGATTAATAAAAATAATTCAATGTTATTATTATTAACTCAACTCACCATGATTTTTGGATAATTTTTAGTAATTTTTAGTTTTTCTATCATATTTTAAACACATCTAAAACTTTTTTTATCATGTGTTGAATGTTTGCTATTTTTATCATATTTGTTATTTTTGTCATTTTACATCCATTTTTAGATAATTTTTGTCCTTTTTATTCTTTTGTTTGTATTTGTTTTTGAGTTTTTTGAAATTCTTATGTTTTTCGTCATTTTTGAGTGCTTTATATTTTTTTTGATTTTTTTTAAACGAACACACACATATAGGATCTCAGTGAAACTTCATGTTTCTTTGAAGAGATCTTATTTATTTTTTATTTATTTTTTTCTATTTATTTTTTTCCTCGGACAGAGAAAGCTCGCTGGAGTTAAACTTTTCCAAGCCTCTTCTCCAACAGGCACAAAACCCTATGAAAACAATTTAACAATTCGTTTACAATATTGTTTTCACAGAACGTAAGAGCATTCCAGTGAGCCTTAACCTGAGCGTTCATCTTTCGAGAACATGATGGCTGCATCTTGTAAAGGCTAAAACCACCAGCCCACAAAAAAGAGTACTATTTATGCCGTGACCGGGATTCGATAAAAAAAACCATGGTCGGCGGCATTTTTGGATATTATTGTTATACTATTTTATCAACATTCAAGAGCGTAAAAACGTATTTCTGGTGTTTGGCTAAATCATATTGGTCCTGTTATAGCCAAAACTATTTGGTAATATCGTTCCAAAAACCCGTTCGAATATTGCCAAAATCGAATGTTGCCAAAAAACGAACGGGGTCTTTAACTTTTCAAAACACTAATTTATCAAAATAGCAGTTTTTATAGAAAAGGGCTCATTTAGTAGGCTTCATAAATCTTCATGAAACTTTCACAGCACATTAGAATGTTTCCCAAAACAGTTTTAATGAAAAATTTGTTTGCTTAAATTCGTTTCCACACAGTTTTGTTTGGTTTTTAAAGGGCAATAAAAGACGAATAACATTCAGATGTCTCTTGTCAAATCCTGAGAAAATTTCACATAAAACTATTATTTTATGTGATTTTAAACCTAGCTACATTGCACAAAATTTCCCATTGTGAAATGTAGCTAGGTACAGAGTTTCTTATATTTTCCATGTATTCCCGGTTTAACAGATCAAGAGAAGAAAAAACCGCACCATCTTACTTGACAAACTTCGAGTTCAATTGTATAAACTTGAGTCCAACAATAAATTACTCGCTCTTCCGAAACGCAGAACTCTCCCCAAGCGCTCAGCGCATTTGACAGTGACTTTATTTGAGGAGGCGCGCTAGAAATTTAAATACCCCAACCAAAAGCGAGGGAGAAACGTGACATCGTCAAGTCAACCAAAATGAAAAACCAACCCGGGGGGAGCCCGAGCGAGGACATGTTACCAACCGGAGGTTGTGCAAGCAGAAGGGGGTTTAAAACCCCACCAAAGTAAGGCGGGAGAGAGCTCAAGATTACACACTACGCTCCCCATTGAGCAGTGAGCCAGTCAGCCAGCTATCGTCATCGTCGTCGTCAGCTTTGCGCGTTTTGTAGAATCAGCCATAGCAGAAGGAGGGAAATCCTGCCGCGAAGCGCCAACCAAAGCAGAATTCAAACCAAAATACCCCCCGTGCTTGGCCGGTCCGCTTCTTGGTTTCCTCCTTCATAAACATTTGCCCCCCTTTCGTGCGTTGTTAAGCTTTGCGCTGCTGGTTTTAAGGTAGAAATTGAGGATTTAAAATGATGGCACACACCCTGGCCGAAAGAACCAACAACCAGAGACGGGCAAATTCGAGCGCCAATATCGTTTGTTGGCTGATGTTGCTGGTGCTGTCGAGTTTTGTTTTTTTTTTTCGCTTCCCTCCCCATCGGTTTCGGCGCGCGGTGGAAACTGAACGAGCAAAGGAAAAACTTGCAAATTTTGATTAGAGTTCTGGCGGGCTGTCAGGCGATTCACACCACACAAAAGTGCCAACCCAAAGGAAGCAGCTCTTTCGTTCGTCATTAGACATTTTATTGGTTATCAGTAGAAAACGAAAAATTCCTGGAAACATGTATTAATTGATAAGTGTAAAAGTCACACTTCAAATGCAGCTCTAGTTCAATTGCATGCATTTTTTTTTCGTTTCTAATTTTGCATAATGATTGAACTTTTCATTCTACTTCTACAGGTACATAACGAGATAACGACAAAAATATCAGTTTTAAATATTTCCTCAAATTTTCTTTATTTGGTATTCCTTCACAAAATGCACCTCATCATCGTAATTGATATCTGGCCTCTATCAATCAATTTAAATGCACTTTCGGAGAATTTTAAAATTCAAGATAAAAGTGATAACTGGATTCAAGGTTTCCTAAATATGAAAATATAATTGAATAATACATACATTTCAATATGTTTTCGGCATAAGTTGAAAGGGGGCTTTGGACAAGTTTTGTGATGTTTAAAGCCTACAGGATCACCAAGGTTCAACCGTAAAATCTTGGCAAAGAAGGATAATAGCAAAATAGAAAGCCTAAAAATAGATCCCTAAGCAGGTAGCAGGAAAAAATGTATGCAGTCCTTTGGAAGGACCTCTCGTGATGATGATTTATGTTACATTCAGTCCCTTCCCAAGGATTTCAACTTTCTAAAGAACTTACCTATAGTGATCCATGGTATCGAGAGGACCGAAAAGGCCCGGTTTCCGGTCCAAGTTCCTCCTGCTACCCTGAGCAGTGTGTGTTCCTCAACACTTGGGACACTTTTGGGGGAACTGCGAAAACGAAACACACACTTTACTGAACAGATCCGGTTTTGGACGCTCGGTTCTTCTTTGGAATACCGACTTTTCTACCCTCAATTTCTTCAACTTCTTTGCGAGCTTGAATAAGAATTTTGCGCCGAGTTCATACACTTGCAAAACGCGCACAGTGAGCCCGCGGATTGTTCACCCTAGGAATCCGAAGGAAGTTCGGAGAATGAAGGAACGTGGAAAAATTAAATGGCTGACTCTCTTTGCTAAGCAATCAGGTTATTCTCCCCCACGAGTGGGGTCCAACTTTCAGCCTGAATTGTAGCTAAATTTCTTCCTAGAGAAGGTAACTACCTTACGTTTTCCGGTAGTGGATTCCTTGGACCATCTGAGGCACCAGGAACCGGCTTGATTCCGAACGATTTGCAGCTGAACCGGAGCCCGATTTAGAGATCCAACGAGGCACCACAGCCGAAGTTCTGACACGAAATGAATTTTTTCAATGCTCTTCTTCACATTCTCCTGCTTTGGTCGCTCGCTGCTGGTTGGGTTTTTTTTTCTCCTCTGCTCATATGCTGCTAAGCGATTTGCGCAGCTCTTGTCGTCACACAGAGTATGTACACTATCACGAAAAAGAGGAAGATATTTTCCCTCCCGAATCGATGAGGTGGATTTTGGCGCGGAATAATTTTCCACAAATTTTCACCATCCGGGAAATATGGGCACCCTTGGGAAGAGGACTTCCCGAGCTTTGGGGTGGTTTTTGTTTGGAGAAAAACCGACTCCGGGAACCGTAGGAAAAATAATCCCAAATATATGGCTCCCGCCAAAATAATTCCCTCTCACAGATGTGGCCACGACACGTAATCGCTTCCCGAATTAGGGCAAATCGATGTAAAAGTAAATTTCTACTTAGTAGCACGAGTTAAGTATTCTTTTCCGAATCCTTGGGTACTGGTGATAAAGAATCTTGATTCTAATAATTAAATAATATTAATTCTAGATTCACAGTACATACCTACATCTCTAATTATAATCAGAAAATTAATTTGTAATTTTATTGAAATTTTGAGAAAATTTTGATCATTTTTCCATCACACTTCAAGGACGATTTTCCAAAAATTACACAATGTGCCCGTTCCATTTCTTAGCATAGATTTTATTAGAACCTTTTTTTTTCATTCATTCATCTAATTCCTTCATCCTCCGAACCCCTTCAGAAGCCAATTTTTAGGTTAGGCTCATGTTTAAAACTAAATTTCACCGGAAAACAACCCATTTTACCTGTAACACTAAAAACAATCCGAACCTCAGCTTCCTATTTCCAACCAAAGAAAATTTCCTCGAAAAAACGACACAATATTCACCAATTTTCAACTTAAGTCACCAATATTTCAAATCAACTTTTTTTAAACTCCACAAAATGCAGCCTAACAATCCCGGTCTAGAACGGAGAACAATCGTTGCTTCTGCTCTGCGCACTGTCTCAACTAGCGGGCTGGCGGCTTCAGATTGCGCTGCCGAACCGGCCAAACTCGCTCAAGAACCGCGGGCGGACATCAGCAGAAAGAAGCAAACGATCTTCTCTCCTAGCGGGCAAAGCAAAAGCAAAGGAGAGAGAGCAAAAAGAGCAAGCGCGCGAGAACGGTAATTGTCAGCTGGGCTCAGCGTTGCCACTTAAACAAATTTTTGTAATGATAGAGATTTTTTTCCGGATTTTTGGAATCAAGATTCTTTATATGTAGGATATACAGATAACAGATTTTTAGATGTTTATACAGATTTATAATATTTTTTCATGATATCTTGATCATGCTTAGAGTAAATCTTTATGGATCAGTTTTTTTGTAGGCTATGGGCGCGCTCGCAATCCCGGTATACGATTTCTCGTGTGTTTAACAGAAGCAATAGCCTTCACTCCAATAGTTGATTTTAACAAGTCTGTTCAATGAAGTCTGGTCGAAACGGGTCAAAACAGGTAGAAATGGATTGACAGTTTATCACCTGTCTCTTTCCAATTGACATCGACCGATTTCTATCCGGTCGAAACCAATCCTGCTGCCGAGCTGGATTGGTTTCGACTCGTTTCAATTATCTCCAATGAAGTAGGATTGGTTTAGACCTGATAAAAATCGGTCGAAGTCAATTGGAAAGAGACAGATGATCAACTGTAAATCCATTTCTACCATTTCTACTTGTTTCGACCAGACCTTAATGAACACACTGTAGCATTGTAATTTATTTTTGATGGCTATTTAGTTCTGAGCGTGTAGTAATTGTGTTAATTCTAGCGTAACATTTCAAAAGGGCGAAACTGCCAAATGTAAACAAATCGAGTTAACGGTCATTCCGGATACACGCGGTTAGCACTTTACCTATCAAACGCGGTTTCATCTTTAAATTACTTAAAACTTTCAAAAAATTGATAAAATTCAATTGGGCGAAACTTCCTGTTGATGCATTTTCGTTGGAACGTGAAGTTACGCCTATTCAAAATGGAGTGAATTTTTCTATTCGTGTAGAGCCAAAAGGCGTAACTGAATTGACCGTGTGTGACAAAACGGCCTAATTAGTTTTTGCGTGTAGGATTGGGCGATCAATTGGGCGAAACTTGCAGGCGTAACTGAAATCGAAAACAATAATAAGGCGAAACTCGAAAATCTCTGATATTACGCGAATAATAAGTGAATATAATGCACATTTTTTTGATTTTGTTGAACAAAAAGTGGTCGATTTTATAAATAGGATTTGAATAGGTGTTCCGAATTTTCAAACGCGTTTTTCTCGTTTCGAGCTAACTGCTAGTTTCGCCCTTTTTAAATGTTACGCTAGAACTCAAGCCAACATTCAATGTTTATAATTAAGAGTGTAACCTGTCAAACGAAAACACATGTGTAAACATAAACAAAAAGAGAAAAAACAACATAGAACAGCAAAACAATTTACCGGGGTGGGTGCTTAGCTCAATTGGAAAGCGCGTTTGACTAGTAAGCCAGACTATCAGGGTTCGATTCCCACTGCCCCCCAACTTAGGTTAAGGAAATTTTGTGAGTCTACGGACATAAAAACGAAAACAAAACATGTATTGTACCTAATACACACAGAAACAAGAATCAAGAATTTGTAAACTCTAAGGAGTATAAAAGAAAAATTGTAAACTCTCCGGAGTATGTATTCGTTTTGAATACCGCTGGTCAATATAGTCTCAGTAACTGGACCATTAATAGGAGCTTTGCCGATAAAGCAGTTCCGAGTCGTGCTAAAAATAGCATCAGCGACTAGAAAAGAAGAAGAAGAAGAAAACAATTTACCGTTCCTGTTTGTGTCGCGCAGTCCGTTGCATCCCGAAGCCGTAAATTATAAAGGACCTGGTCGTTTACCCATCGGCGAGAGGTGAGCGAAAACAATTCGGAACAGGCATCTCGCTACAACATCCAGCCCCGGCGATGAACACATCAAACCATGGTGAGTCTAAGATGGCAGACTGTGCTGGTAGTATCAATTCCAACGGCCCCAACAGGGTGGGTGACAAAATAGCAAAGGAAACCTTTGAGAAAAGGAGAAACAATGTTTGTTTTCTACTGGGTCGTTGTTGCAAAGCCGAGTGTCGTTGTTCGGGAGCTCAACGCACTATGGGGCCCAGCTCGTTTGGCCAAACCGCTACAGAACCAGCCGGAAGCAGACAGCGGAGGTGCTCCGGGCAGTGGTTCGTGCCCGTGGAGCAGTGCAACCAGGTAGGGATGCCAGAAAATCCGTGATATTAAGCTGTGATACACCTGTGCCGTCCAAGCTGCTGTTATATGATTGTTGTGCGTTTGATGTTAGAGTAGGAAAACGGGCCCGTGAGTAATTATGTAAGCTAGCTTAAGTTTTCAAAATGTCGTGTGTAAGTAAATAATTATAATTGCTACAGATTTGGGTTTTGTGTTTTTGGTAAAAGTTAGCCGTGCAGCACACGCTGAAAGTCAGTGGTGTTCAAATTGTTTCAAAATGTTAGTTATATGATTCATCAAGATTGCAATAATGGTTGGCAAATGGTGGATGATGTGCAACGCAAGGCCCCATATGGTCATATCATCTCGTATTCGTAACAAAACTCCTATCTCAACCTCCCGTGGTGCCGGCTGGGATGCGAGTAACCTAAGCGGAGATCGAGTTCCCGGAGGATGCTTTGGTCGCATGCAGACTGAGAAAGTGGCCGCGCGCGTCTGTTCCTCAGGTCAAGTACGGCGTGCAACAACAACCGAGCGTTTGTTCTCCAGGTCAGGGGCGACTCAAACAGCGTCTGTCTCGCAGCGAGCAGCTAAATTTATGAAATGCGGCTTCCGCCAGCTAAGTCCAAGATGGCAGCCCCCTCGCGGGATAGGGACTTTAGGCTAACAACCTACTGCTCCCGATTTATTAAATTGTGACGGAATCCGAAAGAAATAAAAAATTTCAAACTAGTTTATTAAAGGCCTATTACTTTTACAAAGTTTCAATGTGCCGAGTGTATTCGTTTCACTAGGTTAGTAGGGAAGGGAGCCGTATCCGAAAGAAATGTCCGACCTGGAAATTTGGCGACGACTTTTAGCATGAAAACATGGTCACGAATTGGAACTTGGAACGTTTTAATACTTGCCCAACAAGACAAGCTGTCTCAACTTGCTAGAGAAGCTAGCCGTCTCCAAATAGAAATTCTGGGACTGAGCTAAGTACGTTGGCCTAACGCTGGAGAACACAAACGCAGTCCGGGCAAGTGGAAGAGAGAGCAGCCGCCAATGGAGATATCCGATTACTTTATGACATTTCTCGCCGCCTTAGTGGTGCAAGGACTTATGCAAGAATGCCGCTAAGTGACCGAGCAGGTCAGTTAATGACCGATCGAACAGATCAGCTCAAACGATGGACTGAGCACTCCGAACAACTCTTCCGAGTCACGAATAGCGATGGCCAACGAAACCCGCAGCTCGAAGCGCCAACAGTTAGTCGAATTAATGGCGTCAACTCAGAAGCGCCCTCGCTGGCTGAAATATATACGGCAATCAAAGTCATGAGATCCAACAAAGCGCCTGAGATCGATTGCATCCCTGCTGAAATGCTGAAAGCCGACCCTGCCTTGTCAGCACAAATGCACCGTCTTTTCACTGACATCTGGGATACTGCAACATTCCCGGCCGACTGCAGATTATCCTTGTAAAGGTCCTGAAGAAAGAAGACCTGACCGAGTGCGGAAACTGGCGTGGCATAACTTTGATCTGTACAATTCTCACAAAGTACTCTGCAAAGTGATCCTGAAAGGATACAGGAAAAAATCGACGCTACATTCCGACGGTAACAAGCTGGATTCCGATTCGGAAGTTCATGTGTGGACCGCATTACAACGCTACGAATAATACTGGAACAAATCAATGGATTCCAGGACTCTCTTCTGCTGGTGTTCGTTGATTTCGAAAAAGCATTCGACCGACTGAACCACGAAAACATCTCCGCTGCTCTTAGGCAACGAGTCCCAGAGAAACTTGTCTATTTCATCGAAGCACAGTACGAGACATTTTTGTGCAAGGTCTTGCACGACTGTGTCTTGTCCGATCCAATTCCGGTAACTGCTGGAGTGAGACAATTATGTATTTTATCACCGCTGCTTTTTCTCATCGTAATGGATGATATCTTGATTGGATCGATTGACTGTAGACCAAACCGAGGATTGCCTTCGACAATGGACCAGCTAAACAACCTTGACTTGGCAGACGATATTGTTTTGCTCGCCAAAAGACAACAAGACATGCAGAGCAAACTCGACGAACTCACTGAAAGCTCCAAGGCAGCAGATCTCAAAATCAATGTCGAAAAGACAAAGTCGATGGAAATCAACACAGTAAATCCTTCCAATTTCGTGGTAACTGGACAACACGTTAAAAAAGTGGAGTGCTTTCAGTATCGTGGTGTAGCCAGATAACGCCTGATGTTGCTACCAAGAAAGACATCGAAACCCGATTTGCGTTTACGAGTCTCCGATTTTTTTTTCAAGGAAGTTTAACTGCCAGGGTCATTCTTCCCTAAAAGAGTCTCCGAAACCTCTGGTGGTCATGTCAAAATTCGAATCCTTAACTCAAACGTCAAATCCGTATTGCTGTACGGGTGTGAAACTTGGTTCACATATACGGTGACGACGCGAAAACTGCAAGTATTTGTGAATCGCTGCCTGCGGAGTATAATCCGCGCTTTGTGACCTGGCAACTGGATGTCAAATGAGGAACTACATCGCCGGTTTCATCAAAGGGCGCTAAGGCACACGCTGCGGAGAGATAAAAACGAGATTTGCAGAGAGTCGCTTGAGTGGAATCCAGAGGGACATCGAAGTAAGAGGGACATAAGTAAGCACGAGTTAAGTACTTACACAGGTCTCTTGACCGGACATTGTCCAACAAAACTGCATCTCAAAAGAATAAACATTATTCAAAAAGATAACTGTCGGTTCTGCGGGTTCTGCACAGAAACTGCAGAGCATCTTCTATGCAACTGCTGCGCCCTCCTTAATAGGAGAGAGCGTGTTCTTGGGGCAAAGTTAATAAGGGCACAAGACATATCAGTTGCATATCAGAAGGTTATATCATACATCTTCGATATCATACCCGATTGGGATAAAATGCTTAGTCAGAAATCAACTGTCACTTCAACCCATACTGCAGTTGAGCCTGGTAGCGCATACAGTAACGCGGGGTAATTACCAAAATAATAGATCAACTACTGGTGGGCTCTTCCCTACAAAAAACCTTAAAAGGTCACTCGGGTCTGATTTCAGTAATACATTTTTTACAATTTCGTCTTAATAATTTTGTTTGTTTTAAATATTCTATAAGGTTGGATTCCCGTAGTCGGTTGTTGAACTGAACTCGTATGCCTTATTCAATATCACATGTTGCCAGGATTGAGTTGTACAATTGACATTATAGTAGGATGTGCTGAACAGGTAACGTTGAGTTGCAGGTACTACAGGTTCTTTTCTTGCTCTAAATAGTCCCGAGTGAGTCAGCCTGGTGTGACCTATTCGCAGTCGGCTGAGAGCGGAGATGTCATACAGATTTTATATACTTTTTTGTTCGAAAATACTTATACGCTGACCGGGCTGCGCGAGTGGAATTTTTGACTTTCTTTCTCTCGCTCAGGCCACCGGAAATTTTTTCGAAAGATTTTCGCAACCAATAATTTCAACTTTCTCATGCACTAAGTAAAAATTGTTTAAGGCGTTTGATATCTGCTGTTTCTTGAAGTTTTTTTTTAATTTTCTGAGACTTTGAAACACGTAAGAATAAATGCCTGGAGCTGAATTTGGATTTATAATCGTACATTAGTTAAGTTACCAGGCATTTAAAACTATTCATTTCGTAGAAATCGGTTGATAACCAAAAAAGGTACAGTGGTTTGAGACGAATGCACCATTCAAGTGGCCAATCAGAATCAGAACAGTTTAAAAAAAAGTCTCTTTAAAGAGGTTAAACGATCTGACATGTAAGGGTAAAATTTCAAAGAAAATTCTAATAAAATAAAAAAGTACCTTTTTGAATGATCCGAACATTTCCGGCATTTTCATATTTGATTGCTATATTTTCCAGCTGCAGCTAACCAGACATAACTCAAGTAATTGTAAATCCACCTAATAAAAGAAGATACCGCCAATTTAAATCGGCGACTGCTTGAATCCACGAGCAGCATAATCTTGCGGACCGCTACGCTGAGGGAAGTTGGGATAGCCTTCATCACCGGGGAAAACGGCTTTGCGAGAGTGTATCACTCGCCAGCCACCTTTGCGGGTCCAATCCTATGAAAGGGGAAACATTTGGAGTTACAATTTCTAGTCGTTGGAAAATTTACTTGAAAAGTGATTTGGAACCGAACTTACATTTTGATTGTACTTAAAATAGTAAGCTCCGGCATAAATGGAAAACGCTATCAAACCAACTTTTCCGGTCCAAAAACGGACAGCGCCAGCCCATTTACCTCCCTAAAAACAAAACAAACGTATAGAATTACATAATCACAAGATCCACAACCACTTCAAAGTGCATACAATGACCGGTGTCAGGGCTTTCTGGACCAAATCTAGAGGGGCCCGGTAAACGCGTCGAATGGGATTCAGTCGTTCTTTCCAATATTCCGGCACGTGTCGCGGCTCATTGGGCGACAGTTGCTGATCTTTGAGCCACTGAGCACGCCAGGCCCGTTCCTCCGGTGTCATCCCGAGGATACGTTCCCGTTCGCGGACCATGCGGCCCGTAATAGTCATCGGCGTAACGCCGCCGGTATTGGAGGATGCCATTTTCGGTGCGTGTCCGGAATCCTGCCTCGGAAAAGAGCTGAAATCAGATTTTTTTAAAGTATTTCCTAAATTTTGCGTTCACCTCTGCACTTTAAGACCAACCAAAACACTGCGAAAAAGCAAAAAGGCTGTCAGTTTTCCTGCCCAGTGAGCTTAGTGTGCGGCGGTTTAACATTGAAACTCATCGAAACTATAGAAGTGGGAGAGTTGTTATCAACTCCCGGATCGAAAAATTGGACCAAAATCGGTTGTATTTCCGTCCGTTCAACCCGTGAATCGGTTAGAAATCCGACCAGAAATCTAACCGAATTCGCACGAATTCAGTGCTCTGGTGTCAAAACTTTCCTGACGACGCTAATTTTTTTGCGATTGAACTGTCAAAATTACCAAATGGTCAGGAAAATCTAAAAGAATTCCAATATAAACCGGACAGATTTGAACTGACAACTAATATTTTGACAGTAATCGGTCCGGTTGCGATTTCGTTCCGATCCGGGCTAGGGTAACGTACTTAAATATATTTAAAGCCCGAAATTCAACTATATTTAATCATATTTTCCATGATTGATTGATTCATCAGAGAAATACAAGAAAGGTGTGTGCAGTGCTCTTAAGATGAACTGCAACGTTTGCTGATCTGTAGAATAATTTTTCAATCTATTATCCAGAAACTTAGTGCTAAACCAAAGGAATGGCAACCTGGTTCTTTTTGCGAGCAGAAATCTCTCTCTTCTTTCTCATCCATCGGAAGAGACGTTAATGGTGTTTTCCTCTCAAAGTAGTACAGAGTTATTTACAACTCATTTTTTAAAAGCCTTTTTCTTTTACAAAGTTTAAATGTGATAGTGTATTTGTTTCACTTAGTTAGTAGGGAAGGAGAGTACAGAGAATTAAATGTACAAATTTCAATGAGGAACCAGAATGATTGTTGTATATAGTGTGCACTCAACCATAATTTTCTAGGTTTTGACAATTAGTTCAGGTCCTTGACAGTCAATTGGGACCCAAAATATCGTCAAGTTCAATGACAAAGGATAGGGATGCCATTCATCTGTACTAAACGCTTTTGGTTAAACCTTTATCGTTGTACGAAAAAAGAGGCAAAAAAGCTGCCCAACCTAAACTTCCCCTTTCGTGTTTCTTTGTTATAAAAATAATATGTTTTGCAACAAAACTTGACAATATAGTTCGTAAATATAACACGAACTCGTCATGAGGAGTACAGAAGAAGAAGACAGAAATGTTCAAAAGATTCTGGGATTTTATTTTGATTAAAACGCATGTGTGGTGGATTTAAAAAAAAATCATTTTGTGCCCGTCAAAAAGGCACAAAATGCGAGTTCCATTAACCCGCCTATTCTCTGCAAAATATTCCAACAAACTGAAGTCACCAATCATCCCGCGTTGTGTCATTCGTACTTGAATGAGAGAGAGACAGATCATGCCTTTCTTTCACTCGTTTGTTCAAGCCAATCGAAGACGTTTAACGGTTGAACAATTAACGGATTCGAACATATGCGTTCTCCTTCAGTTGTCAGAACAGCACGATCGCATCGTGTTGCCGAATTCATCTGCTCGCTTCTACATACTACGAGGCAATTAATCAATCCCGTATCAATTGTGTATTTTTTGAATAAGCTGTTACAGTGATAAATATTAATTCTTTAATTTTTAAATGTAAAGCTTTTTTTTTATTAATTTTTGTTCTTTAACTGTTCTTTAACTGTATATACTACAGTAAACTTTTCTGTGTTGAACCGTTATTTTTTATTTTTATTTATTTTCATAGTATTCCGTCTCACGACATAACTTGACGAACATAATTCCTATAATTCACTCGGTCCATGGCAACCGTTCTCCAGTTCCTCGGGCACCCCACGTTCGCCAGATCACGCTCCACTGAGATATTATGCTGTATAGTTCAATTTAAGTATGTCAGATGATGTATTTTTAGTTCAGATTTCTCGTTTGGTGCTAATCGTGTAATCTGCCAACTGAACGAAAATGTCATTGCTTCGTTCATTCCTTGCGATGTCGTTAAACGATTGTTCTTGAACGGGGTTGCTTGAAAGAGAGGAAAAATACGTCTCTTTCACACGTTTGAAGGAATTGCTTCTCGTTTATGATTCAGTTTGTTAGAGTATGTTGCGGAGATAGGATGGAGGTCTGATTATTGCCAATTTTTATAACCTTGGCAATGATCCTTGAGCGGTTACGACAGCATGCTCTTTTTTATTGTGAGTTGTGAGTGAGAATGTGAAACTTCACGAACAAATTTAAAGAAATTTTGTGATAGCTCGATTCTCTTTGTTAATTCTGCGCCATATTGAGTTCATTGTTTTTTTATAATGTTACTACTATTTTTTACAGGAATAGAAAGTTTGGAATATAACATTGAAAAAGACTCGCAATTTCGAGTTCAAAAATCGGTTCTTAAGAAGAAATCATTCTAAACAAGTTTTTTAATGACTTAACGAAACGCATTTCTCCCAGCCTTACTGAAGCTGAATGACACCAACTCACTGGGCCTGATGGAGTCGAGTCGAGTCGCGTTTCGTATTCAGCAAAAGTGCAGTCGATGTTCGCGTTTCGATGGAAATTGCTAAGCAAGTGAAAAGCGGAGCCATAATCTTTTCATTCATCCTCATTTAATAGCAAAATTGTGCTTTCGTCGGAAGAAAAGACTATCAATTCCGCCATTCGGAAGTATCGCGAAGCTTGATACGGCTGAATATTATCGAAGTGATACCGTGGGAAGCCATTTTGGAGTGAATTTCGAATTTCGTACCGAAGCAGGCATTTGTCGGACTCAGGTGAGTGAGCTGCCATTTCTTTCCAGTTGTGGGAAAACGAGAAATGAAAGATTGAACGCGGCAGGGAGTCGTCTTTTTTACCATGTGAGAGGATGTGTGTTCATCGGGTGCTATTTTTATGTAACTCCTCACCTCCCTGAATCGTGTTTTTTTTTCTACTTATTTCAATCCGTTGCGTGCATTAATCACACACACAGATGAACGATCGATATGAATTTATTTTCGAGAGAAATCTCGAACTTTTCTTGATCGACATAGGGCCAGTGTTGCCAGATATGCTAATCTTTTAAGTTTGTCCGAGAAATGTTGGGACATTTTTGAAGTTAACTGGACTGCCAAACCAAAAAGGTGTATAAGCTTGGAAGAATAAGAATTATTCCCCACACTCATTCGGGGCAACCGCTTATAGTGTAGTTTTGATGCGTTTTCGGATAAGACTGGGTTAACTCCTTTTTCGTGTACAGCCCCTGTACCCTTTTTTCGGGTACATACACTGAACCTGTTTTTTTCTTTTTGATAGGAGTTTTGTTGAAGGAGTAGCAATCCATGATATCCTGTCAACAATTCTAGTTTTTCCATAACAACAGTGCTTAGTAACGAACTTTGTTTATAATGAAAAACATATCACTTAGTACCAGAACTCCGCTTAATAAAGACGTACTTTTATATTAGTCTGAAAGCCTTTTGGATTCTGGTTGTTCCTGTCCCTGCCCCAATTCTGCTATCTCAACAGGTTATGGGCTCTTCAGGAAGAGAAGCAGTTTTACACGGCATACCGTTATTCTGTGGTGGAAATGGATTCCACAATTGGAGCTTCCGGGTCAAGATGCATCTGGACGCATTGGGGTTGGCCCACACGTTGGCGCAGGATCCACCGGAAGTGGCAGCAGAAAGGACGAAATTTCGTGAAGCGGACAGGAAAGCCAAGTCAACGTTGATTAGTTTCCTCGGAGACGAATGCCTGGAAATAGTTCGTGACAAGGCAACAGCAAAACTGATGTGGTGTGCTCTCGAAAATTCGTTTGCCAAGAAAAGTCTTGCCTCGCAGAATCTTTTTCGGAAGCAACTTGGTCGTTTAAAAATGAACGAAGGTGAATCCATGCGGTCCCATCTAGTGAAATTTGAAGACCTTGTTCGGCAGCTACGTTTGGCAGGAACGAATTTGTCAGAAGCAGATGTTGTGGTGATTCTTTTCGGCACCCTGCCGGAATCATACGACCCCTTGATCACAGCCTTGGAGAACCTGGATGACGATGAACTGAGCCTGGAACTCGTAAAGCAACGTTTGCTAAGCGAGGAGATGAAGCAGCTGGATCGTCATAGGGTTGTGCAAGATCAAGAGCAATCAGCAGCGTTTCTTGGGGCTGGTTTTCCTAAGAAAGTCACGAAGAGGTTCAACGGAAGATGCAATCGATGCGGCAAGAAGGGACACAAGAGGGTCGATTGCCGTGTCAAACTGGATGGTGAGGCTAACGTAGCATCGGGGAGCAAATCTGTGTGCTTCATGGCAGATCAATTTTCGGAGCAAAGTAAACGCGAGAAAATGCTGTGTTTCAAGCTCGACTCTGGATCCAGTGAGCATCTAGTGAATGATAGATCGGTTTTTGCGTCGTTATCCAAATTGAGCAAACCGATTATCATAGAGGTGGCGAAAGATGGACAGACCCTTGAAGCAACTCAAACCGGGACGATAATTGGAAGCAGCAACACCAAAGTGCTCGTCAATATGAAAGATGTGCTGTACATTTCGGATCTCAGGGACAATCTGATGTCGGTCAAGAAGCTGGCAAAGGCTGGAATTTCCGTGCTGTTCTCTCGCACCAAAGCGACGTTGAAGAAGGATGGAATGACAGTTGCGGTCGCATATCTGAATGGTAATCTTTATGAACTGCGAATCAAGATAAATTCAGATGGTAACCGAGTCAGAAGAGAGTGCATGATGGCCACCCTACCTATCGAACCAGAGGGGGACGAAACTGATGGTTCGAAACAAGTCACCCAAGTTCAAGATTCGCCATTGATGGTTGATAGTGAATTGTCCAATTCGCTTACTGGTTCCAAAGAATTCCCTGAGGCGAATGAATGTGCATCTGATGTTAGAAGCAACGGAGAGCCATCCGCGCTCCCGCCGCATCTAGAACACCACGAGCCCTTAAAGCAAGCGTCGGTGAGGCGTAGCGGTAGGGAGCGCTCGCTCCCAGGTAAGTCCTGGTTTATTCCGTTAATTTTGGTGCAGTTTCTGCTGGTCCTCTTTCTTTTGATGTTCCAGAAAGTTTTTCCGACCTTGGTACCGAATCGTACGATGCCAGTGAAAGATGTGAGGAGCGAAACTAGTTCATTCGAAAAGAATTACTCTTGGAACCTCACAATGTGCCCCGATGGTATGAAGCTCTTGAGTCCGGAATGGATGTTTCGCCTTAATGGAGATGACCCTGGTCGACCGTTGCACTACGAGGCTCGAATAGCAGCGAAATACTATCTACAACAACTTAGGCAGGAGTTCGAAGAAACCCACCCCGTCGGAGCACGGTTAGCAGCGATCCATGTGGTTTTCGTTGATGGAGTGACTTCAAGGAATGTTGAAAGAGACGGTTTACATGGAGGTTCCCGACAGTCAAAACCCCGTCGAGTGAGGCGTTTGGTCCGGTCGTTGTATGCTGTAAATCGGTCCATCGGATATCATTTTGCGTGCGATCATGAGGCCTCAAGATTGGTGAAAATAGATGCTATCGAGAAACAAGATCAACTTGCTGATGTCTCAACCAAGCTGCTGGAATTCCGTTTGGGACCCGAAACGGATGTCGGCCTACATGAACGAGAGGGGGTGTTGAAGGAGTAGCAATCCATGATATCCTGTCAACAATTCTAGTTTTTCCATAACAACAGTGCTTAGTAACGAACTTTGTTTATAATGAAAAACATATCACTTAGTACCAGAACTCCGCTTAATAAAGACGTACTTTTATATTAGTCTGAAAGCCTTTTGGATTCTGGTTGTTCCTGTCCCTGCCCCAATTCTGCTATCTCAACAAGTTTAAACCGTTTAAGGTCATTCTTCCTCGCACACTAAACCTCGAAAATACCCAAACTTGAGAACTTTCCCCGCCAACCCGAATGAAATTTCCTCCCTACAGATTTGGCTATTGGTGGCATAGCTCTAAGTTAAGCTCTTGAAGGAGAACTCATCCCAAAAAATCTGATACCGCAATAAAATGGAATTCAAAATAAAATAAAAAAAACAGTCAGGTTCCGGAATCAAACCTATACCTGCAATGGCACTGCGATTACCTTCTCATGATGCTAACCGCTCGATCATCGGAGAGTTGTTGAGAGAGGCAATTCATCGTATATGCTAGACTTTCTGCGAATGAAGCGAGAATAAAATTTTCCCCAAAAAAAACAGTTCTCCGCTTTGAATTTACCCCCCAAACCTAAATCTGCCACGATGAGGTAATAGAATCAGATTCGCTTACAACAAACAACCCCCCAAAAAAACAGTTCTCCGTTTGAAGGACAAGTTTGGACAAGTCGTATTTGCAAGCTGTGATTTTTCACAAACTTAAGTTGTCAATATTGAACTCAGGTTTGGGGTGTGGCAGTTCTCCAGTTTGGGTATTTTCGATTTTCAGTGTAGGCTTTTCTCTGATGTCGGGTCAAATTTACACATTATTTCAAACGCTTGCTCCCGGTGAAGATGTGAGCAGATGCTTGAATGATATGACATGTTGCATGCAAGAATAATAAAATCGAATGCAAGTGAGATTCACCTTATTAAAATATTTTTTCAATAGATAAATATAAAGGAATTTATGCATTTTTCACATTTAGTTTTTTTTATTTTATTTAAACAACAGCAACACAGTAGGCAAAAGCATGCAGAAATCGGAAAAAATTGAAACTGATTAGAGATGTTTTTTTTCCTGGAGATAGTATTTTTCAAACTTATTGATCTCCCTGATTAGTGGAGGAAAATTTGTTGTTGTATTTATAAATAAACTCACCTTTATCATTGGAAGACGAAATTGGCTTGTGCTACAATATTATGATCTGTCCAATTTTTTGGCATTTCAGCTTGTCGTTGTTAGCGTAGTAAGACGGTAATCGCTGGTCCACTGATGGCGTGGGTTCGATTCCCATCTCGGTACTGGGTGTTAAATGTTAATCTTAAGTTGTCCACGTCATTTAGGCCGCAACAAATTTCAAATCCTTCTTTTGTCACTCGGAGTTGGAACATCGCGAGGGGGGGCTATGACAAATAATGTGAAAAACAAATAAATTGGAATAAATTTCACGAAAGCTTGTATGCAACGAAGTTGTATACAATATCATTGCACAAAACCTAAAAAACAAGTAATTTTTTTTATCGAAAAATTCAATAAAATCAAGAATACAAAAGGTGGAATAACTTCCGTCTTCCAAAATTTGTTGTTTTTGTCTTGTAATCTTTTGGATTCTTGAATTTTTTTTCGAAATTTACATTAAATACATACTTCAAACTTTATTCATTTCCCCCTTCGGGTATTTGGAAATTTCGCAGGGGGGGTGGGGGGTGGGGGGTTGACAAAAGAAGAAATTCATATTTGTTCCAGCCTTATTCAGTTTGTAAAGCCTAAATCGGCTAAGACGGTGTATGTCTTTTTACCAAAATCCATAAGAACTTTTTGATTCATAAACTACCTTTTCCCTGATTCGGGTCTTTGAGTGTTGAAGAGGCTTTAATGGGTTTTTCCAAACGTAACATTTCAACATGAACTTCCATTTTAGCGGTTATATTCATATTGTGCCGCTGCTGATACCAACATTTTATTTCCTGGCAGTACTGCTTCATGCTCGACGGACGAACGAGATCCGCCACAGCACAGCAAGCAAAATACAGAAAACAGAAGAGCTGTGTTTTGTGAGCGAGATTAGTTTTCAGTCAGCTAGCAGCGAGTAGAGTTGTCTTTCCTTTCTGCCTCCCGGTCGTAAAAGGCAAAATAAATTCAATTCGGAATCTATACTTGGTATCAGTGTGAGTGTGTGTGTGTGCGCGCCCATTCGAGCCAGAAGGAATAGTGCGAATAAAGTTGCCTTCATTTTTTTTCTGTTGCCGTGCTTGAGAATTTAATCATCGCGCAGAATACTTTCGGGTACGTCCTTGAGTAGTAATTTTTCTCATTAGGCTAGTTTGAATATCAAAAGGGGCGTTGAATTGATGCATATTTGTAACACATTTTTTTTTTATCTTTCCGATTTCAGATTACGAAGAGGGCCGATAGTCGAGAAAAGTGGTCAGTCCGCAACGACTGCGAAGGAAATTGCTGGAAGAAGAAATAGGAACCTTTTTTCCCCTGTGCTCTAGCAGCTGAACGCACACATCGGTGCAGTGTGGAATTACACAATACAGTGAAATTCGCTGTGTGGGGATTATTTTTAATAATAGCCACTCGGTTTCAGTGTTGGTGGTGTATTTTTTACTTCTGGAGAGACAGACAGAAAGTTGTCAACGTAGGACGTTCCCGAATACGGGAGGAGGTCAAACACAGTACACAGACTAGATATTTGGACAACGGAGCATAGAACGCGCTGACCAGAAAAAATGCATATAAATAACCCAGATGCACTGAAGCTATGGCTGACGGAAGTTTTAGAACCACTGTGTGATGCAGATCCGGCTGCCCTAGCCAGGTATGTGCTGGCTCTGTTACGAAAGGACAAACCGGAAAAGGAGCTAAAGGACTGCATGAAAGAACAGCTGGATGTGTTTCTGGGCGTTGAAACGGAACCGTTCCTGGAGCGATTATTCCGATCGATCAAGAGTGAAGAGTACATCAAAATAGCTCAGGCAAAAGAGGCTGCCTTGGCGGCCACCAGTGCCACTCAGCAAGCTCAACCCGCCGTCACGACAGCTACCGCCAACAGCAGCAGCAGCGTAACGGGCAATCAGTCTTCTCAATCGAGCCCTGCCCCCCTAGAGGAATCCGTCAGTAACTCCAAGGTGCGAATCAAGCGTGAGTATACTCCCCCGCTGCATGAGACAAACAATTCCAGCAGCAATGGCAACAGCAGCAACAGTACCTCCCACAAATCCAAAGAAGAAAAGTCTGAAAAAGTCCCCAACAGCGGCTCGGGAAATGCCAACGCAATGGCATCAACGACGACGACAACGACAACGGGTGATCAAGATCCGCTGAGCAGTTCCAGCAGTGGGGCCCTTTCGATTGGAGCCAACACCAATAGCAGTTTGGTTTCACCTCCCGGAACCCACAGCAACAGCAATAATACCAACAGCGGCAAAATGCCCCTGAAAGGTTCCTCCGGTGGAAGCACCAAGGATGATCATGTGAGTTGCTCTTCGATTTTTTTTTTCAGCGCATAATAGTTGATTACAGTGACATGCTAATGACGATTTGGGGGGCGAGAGCTGTTTTTAGTATTTTTTCCTAAAGTTCGGCGCATATTCTAACTATATGCGTGGAATGTTCTAAATTAGGGATTGAAAGGTCTATATCGTCGTCGTTTATTTATGGTTTTTAATGACACCTTTATCAGGCGGAATTGAAATCATTTCATTTCGTTTATAGTCGTTTTACCATCTTTGCGGCATCCACAACTTTATATCGCCGTTGTAGTTGGAGGACAGTTATTGAAAAATCTTCCCGGTACAACTGTGTTTGATTTTTACTCTGTTTTGCTTCGACAAAGAATTGAAAAACTTAACATCAAACTTCTATATGAAATCTGAAAATTCACAGCCAATCTCTTAACTAAAAGCTGAATTTAAATTTGAACATGGTAACTGAAACCTGGATTCAAATTTTTAATCGAATATCTGAATTTCAATCCCTAGTACCTATTCTTCTGAATTTTGGATTTATTATCTGAAATCTGGAAAAAGTAGGTAACTACTTACTTAAATGACAAAAAATTAAATAAAATTAATAAAATTCTAAAACGAATACTAATTAAAAACTAAAAATGAATTAAATTACTAAAAAGGATTAAAATTGACATTAATAACAAAAAGAGCTCCCAAATGTGAATAGTAATTCTACACAATTGAAAAAAAAAATTGATACAGGTATTTTTCTATTTCTATTAATACCTGTATCAATGAACCTAGTACCTAAGTTGAACCCAAAACAGATTGCGATTAATTAGGTATAAATTTTAACTGAAACCTGTCGGGTCTGGGTTAGCCTGTGAAAGTTATAAAACTCTCCCTGAGTTTTTTCCCACATCATTCAACAATGACCATTCAAGCAATCTACAGAGCTACGGTATATTCCTGAAGATTGTATTCCATACTGAATAAGTTACTCATTCATGTGTTATGTTTTTTTATTCTATCCCCACAGAGCAAAGACAGTCGCAACCGTGGTCGACGGGTGTCGAATCGTTCCCGGTCCCGATCCCGTTCTCGTTCCCGTTCCTTCGAAAGATCCCGAGACTCCAGGCGTTCCCGTTCCCGGGATCGAGGTGGCAGAGATTCGAACCGCGATAAGTCCAGTCGCCAGTATGGTGGCCGAAGCGGGAACAAATCTCCCATTGGAAGGGGTGGTGGAGGTGGTGGCGGCGATTCATTCAGAAGATACGAACGCTCCAAGAACCATGGTTACGAAAGTAGTCGCGGCGGAAATCGGGGTGGTGCCGGAAATGGTGGAAATTTGGGAATGGGAAGTGGAAGTACCAAGATTGTGCTGCGAAGCCAGTCCGGAAGTAGATCTCCGTCGCCGATGGCTGATAGACGAAAAATGGCGCGATCTGAATCTCCGGCAATGGTATTAGCATCCGCGGCGGCTGCTGCGACAGCAAGTGGAATAACTGCTGCCCAGCCAATGGATATAGTGACGGCCGTTGACGGTGTGATTATACCGGGAAAACGTCAACGTTGTCGAGATTTCGACGAGAAAGGCTACTGTATGCGAGGTGAAACTTGCCCTTGGGATCATGGAGTAGATCCGGTGGTTCTGGAGGACATTAACAATCCAGCCTTAATCACTATTCAATCGGCAGCGCAGATGAGAGCTGGACCAATACACCCTGAGTATAGTCCGGATGCGCCAGAGTTGTGGAACAGGCCTCCAAATTTCCCGGGACCAGGACGACCTTCTATTGCTCAGAGGTTAGGCGTCGGTGCGCCCGCATTTGGACCCAGGGGTGCTTTAACAGGTGTTAACTTCAGAGGTGTAACACCGGGATATCCAACCGGTTTCCCTGGAAATCCAATTGGAGCCACGCCACTGCAAAGAGAGCTTATCTCCGTACCGGTCGTTGATGCAAACAAAGGCGGCGACGTATCAGCTCAACAGCCAAAGAGAAGGTTCGAACCGGAAGATGCTGTTGCTATTGCCGATGGACATTTGAAGAGGAAAACACCATTGAACAATAGATTGGGACCCAGAGTTACCGGTCATCCGGCAGTCACGGGTGGAGCAGTAAACTCCCAGCAAAACTGTTCATTGGAACTTCGCAAAATTCCTCGTGGTTTAAATGCGATCGCTCACCTGAACAATCATTTTTCAAAATTTGGTAAAATTGTCAACATTCAGATCAGCTATGACGGTGATCCGGAAGCCGCAATCGTAACCTTCTCAACACACGCAGAAGCTAATGTAGCCTACCGAAGTACCGAAGCCGTGCTGAACAATCGATTCATCAAAGTTTTCTGGCATAATGGAGTAACTGGAGATCAACCAGCGATTACACCGGCAGCGAAAACCGAACATTCGCTGCGTAGGACCTACCCGAACCAGTACAGCATCAATAATATTGCTACATCAGTGAATACTTCTGCTACCGTTACACCAACCGTCGTAGCTTCCAAGGACTCGGGTATGACGGTCAGCTCGTCAGCCTCCAGCGAAAATGTCGCACCAACATCGACAGCCCCAACAATGGCAATTACTAACACCGCCACAAAACTGGTTAACACAGTCACAACACCAATAGTCACACCCAATCAACTTCGTTTGAAGAATTCTGCTAAAATCAATAGAGCCACAAATGAACTGATTCGTAAAAAGCAAGAATTAACTCAGGGTCTGCATAAGCGAAAACATGAACTAATGCAAGGCTACTTAAAAGAGTTACGTTCACTGGTAATGATGGTGGAGAAATTTGAAGCTCATGATCCCAACCGTACCAAGCTGCTTGCCTCGGTCAAGGAACTGCAGGAAAAAATCGATAAAATGAAGGAGGAAATATCAGCAGACCAAACTCAAATTGTTGCACAGATCCTCCCGAAGCCACGCAAAACAAAAGAACAGCATGAAAAGGATATCCTCGACGCAGAGCTGGAAATAATTGCCCAAGAGCAACGAACCCATAGAGTACCAGGTGCTCCGGCTCCTCCGGGTCCCCCTCAAGTTCCAGTTACTGCTGCCAATGGCAAACCGCAAATGTATGGCCCACCGGGAGCTCGAGTAGCTGGCCGTCCCAATCGATTAGCTCCACTTGGATCAACCAGTGTGGACAGGCGTCCAACCACCATTTCCATCACAGGATTTGCCCTAGAAGATGCCGATGCGCTGCTCGGCCATTTCAAGCATTTTGGTGAGATTACCAAACATCAGCTAGACAACACGGTGCCATCGCTTTCGATAAGCTACTCGATACGCCAAAACGCCGAAAAAGCCTTGGTACGCGGAAAGGTTTTCCGCGATGTGACTCTGCAGATTGGTTGGGTTGTTAACACTCCTGGAGTAACTACACCATCCCCAGTGGTCGAAGCCCTGAAGCCGAAAGCCGAAGCAGAAATAGCGGACCAGGAGAACATAAGCACCAATAAACCTGTTGCTGTGGTCAATCCGAGCGACGAAAAAGTGACCCCCGCTGAAGGGAAGGAAGCCGGATCTGTTGTAGTTGCAGCAGAAGATGCGACCGGTGTGGGGTCCATCACTTCGATGGACACGATGGTTGAAACTGGTTCGTTGGAAGAAGCATCCGAAACCCGTTTGGTTGAAGAGGAAGAGGAGGAGGAAGAAATGGAATCCGAAGACCGTTCCTGGCGTCGTTGATAAGAAGGAGAAAGAACACACAGCCGTCTGTGGGGACGGAAATAAACCAGCCATCACGAAGCATCGGAGTGCGTTGAGAAAAACAACACTGATTTTCTCGTTAATTTCATTATTTTGTCGCTAGTAGTTTTTAGCATCTTTTATAAGTGAATTTTGTTTATTTTTCTCAAACAAAACCAATTAGTATGTAAGCTTTGCGCCACTCCGCAAACGGTTTTTTTCATTTTTTGTTATCTACCTTTTAAGTCCTACATAGAGTTTTTGTAACGTTTTCAAATTGTTAGGCAAACCAGACCGAGAGATACAGTAGGAACCCAAATTATCCAAAGTAAAAAGAGGAAACGTTATTCCAACGGCAGTCCAGTGTTTCGGAAGCATTATGTTAGGTAGATCTTACCCCTTAGATAACAAATTCGGTTCAAAAAAAAAACATACAACCTAAATTACAGGAACCATTTTAAACAACCAACCCAATTGACTGTCGTTAAGTCTTTCTAGTTGTTTTTTTTATAATTGGTACTGAGACACTTGAAAGTGTGAGCAAGTAAAACAAAAGACGGAAATGATTCGAAACAACATTGAATCAACTGCTTTAAAATAACAAACAAATACAGAAACACACAAAAAATAAAACACGATGAGATAGTTTTACCGAGTACAGTCTAGTATATCTATTGATAATTATTGATTACGAATTCAATATCTATGCACGCATAGACGATCAAGCTAGTGTTGAAAAAGAAATAATAACTAAGTGTATATACAGTGATTTGTAATCTTAACACGACTTACGAAAAAAAAAAGAAGTAACTTTAATATATGTTGATAACACATACAACAAATCCTTATCCATGTAAATGAAAAAAAAGTTAGTGGAGAAAGGTGTAGAATCGTAAAAAATTCTATTTAAAACCTGTTACATGAAAGAGAGAGAGAGAGCGCGGAGTAGTCGGAGATGTGTGGCGAACAGCTAGAAGCCTGTGTTATTCCCAGCGGATATCAACCGGTCGGTCCATCAGCATGCGGTGCAGGAGAGCGGAGAGATGGCTCGTCGAACCGATTTTCTTTTTTCTAGTCAGCGAGCGCGTGAGCCGCTTATTGTGATTGTGCGGACACAATAACGCAATTTGTGTCTTTTTCGTTTCTATGTTTTCTGTTCTTGATACTTTCTTCTGAAGATTGGATGGTGCACCATCAGCGAGCGGCTACAGCAACGGCATCAGCAGCAGTCTTCAAGTATGGTAGATTCGGCGAAAAATGAAGCTGAGTTTTCTCTTCTTTGTTTAATTAGTTGATAAGAACAAAAACACTGTTATCGAATAAGTTGGAAACTATTGTATGCGTTTTGACCAACTAAAAAAAAGGAAAAGAAAAGATGAAGCTAAAGCGAAAAAATAAATTGCCGAAAAAAATCTGAATTAAAAAAAAAACGATCTATCAAAGCAAAAAAAACATTTAAAACAAAAAAAAGATCAAATTCAACATCGGCAACGCGCTTTGCTAACTGATAAAAAAATGAAGTTTTACGAGTTACTACCCTTTTCAAACGGGGGTCAGATAGAGAGCGAGAGTATGAGCGAAAAATAAAGACCGACTGTTCGGGAAAAAAGATTACAAAAAGCTCGTAAACGGAGTTCAAGATAGCTATAACATAAAAACTGTGTTTCATTTTGGGTTCTGGGTTCCGATGGGGCGGTACATCGCAAAGGGAAATGGTTTCAGGATTTTGCGAAAGGATTACAATTCCGTAAAATTTCATTTCAATTGATTTGAATTTAAAAAAAAAAGCATTCATCTTTCAAAATAAAATCCGTTTTACGGGATTCTAACCTTTTCAAATTTGAATTTGCTTCTCTTTCACACGTCCTAGATGTCTCGACTGTGCTGCTTCAGAGCGAGTATCGATATTTTGACAACATTTTCCCAAGACACATCTGCGGAAGTTATTCGCATATCCGGCAGAGGCAATACTAGTAAGGGGCCTGACAAATATTACGTGACAAAATTTTCGACCCATCGCCCTACGTAACACATTCTTATCATACTTTCTATATCCAAAATCCACAAAGCGTAACAAGCTGCCACATCCCTCCTCCCCCTAAACGCGTTACGTAATATTTGTATGGTACCTAAATCTCAAACCTACCAGCTACCAGTGCTGCTTCTTCAGGGTATAATTTGAACTGTCGGAACGGTGTCTTGGGAAAATATCGATGTTTTTTGGAAGTATCACAGTAGAGACTCCTGCAGCGCGTGCCGCCTGATGATAATATATTAAAATAAAATTATTTAATCAAATAGGTATGTTTTAATGTTTCAAATTGCTATAATGCTTACCCTTTAAACCCATGCTTAACCCTCTACTGCATGGGCTCGTATTTGCAGTTGAGGCAGTAGAAAGTTAAGAATTTTATGTACTTAATGCAATAATAACAGAAATATTGGAACGGGTTTTTTTAATATTAAAAAGAGAGAGTTCCGTGACGGTGTGACTCGACTTCAACTATTGTCACCTCACAGGCGTTTTTTTTTTAAGGGAGTTTAACATACCAGGATCATACTCTCCCCTAAAAAATTCACGCGCGGCGCAAAATAGAGGCCATTTATTTTTAGTTTCTCACATCTTTAAATATTTTTGGTGTTTTAAAACGAAGATGGAAACGATTTTTTTAAAGTAAGTAGCAACATTACAGGATCATTAAAGAATAAGCGTGTATAGAAATGTGGAATTCAATTTCAAATGTCTACATTTTTTTATAGTTTCGAAAGCATGATAATCATATAGAGTTGTTTTTGACATTTCTTACGCACACTTGCTGAGCGTGTACAGATGAAACGGGACAATTAACCTCCAAAACTCTCGGTACAAAAAACGGACAGCCGGTCGACAAACATGGTCGTTTTTGAGGTTGATTGTCCCAAAACTGAAAAGTGTTGGTGAAACAACCAGCATAATATCACCAACACAATCAGCGGCAAATAGGACTATTGATTGCCTAAAACCATCTTTGTTCTTTTTCTCAAAGTGGAAAGTTTTAACGCATAATGGGTTTTATTTTCTGAATGTGTAAATTCAGCGCCGCATGCACTGCACCTTCATTTCGATTCGACTCACCTTGCTCCGTAGGATGAAAAAATGTCATTTTCGTTTCACGCGTTTTAAAATTCTCGCAGTAAACAAAGCACGCGACCCGCGCACGTAGTTTTTATTCGGTTAAATTTCCGCATTTGAATTGTGATTTTTAAAAGGATTTACCACAATTTGAGATCTAAGTGCTTGCGAAGTAAACTTGAAGGCTCGTTGTAAGCGGTTGTTCCATCCGACAGGACTCAATATGGCCGATGTAGATGATCTGTTTAACCTGTTCGAAGCCGCCGATCAAAACGAGGATGGCGATGGAAATGTTCCGATCGTCGTGGAGGATGGAAAATCCGGCGATGGAGGTTCTGGAGAAGTGCCTTCCAAGACGGATTCCTCAGAAACGATTAAGGAGTAAGTTGGATAGTTTGAAATTTTTGATTGAAAAAATGGCTGGAATAAAATTTTTGAATCCGTTTTTAGTGACCAGGGCGGAACCAAGCGAGAGTATGACGAAGATGATGATCCCGATGTAGAAGAAGTGGAACCAACTAAACGAGCCAAGATCGAGTCGTTATTGGATGATATTAAGTAAATTTTAACTCAATAACTTTTTTTTCACGAAAATTATACAATTTTTCTCTTTATAGCTTGGATAACATCGAGTCTCGCATCAAGGTACACACGATCCAATCCCCGGAGGCATGTACCCATGAGGTAGCAGTTTACCCGGACCAGAAGTACATGCCTCTGGTAGCTTCAACTGGCAAACCGGCCAAAGAGTACCCTTTCGTGCTGGATCCTTTCCAGAAGGAAGCCATTATGTGCATTGAGAATCAGCAATCGGTTCTGGTTTCGGCCCATACGTCGGCTGGTAAAACGGTCGTTGCCGAATATGCTATCGCCAAATCGTTGGCAGAAAAACAGCGGGTTATATATACTACTCCAATCAAAGCTCTGTCAAATCAGAAATATCGGGAGTTCCACGAGGAGTTCAAGGACGTCGGATTGGTTACTGGAGATGTTACCATTAATCCGTCAGCTTCCTGTCTTATTATGACAACGGAAATCTTGCGTAACATGCTTTATCGTGGGTCGGAAATCATGAGGGAAGTAGGTTGGGTTATATTCGACGAAATTCACTATATGCGAGACAAGGAACGTGGAGTTGTTTGGGAGGAAACTTTAATCCTGCTTCCGGATAACGTTCACTATGTTTTCCTATCGGCTACGATTCCGAACGCGCGTCAGTTTGCCGAATGGGTCTGTCACATTCACAAGCAACCGTGTCACGTGGTTTATACAGACTATCGACCTACTCCACTGCAGCATTATCTGTTTCCGGCCGGTGGTGACGGAATCCATCTAGTGGTGGACGAAAAGGGTGTTTTTAAGGAAGACAACTTCAACACAGCCATGGCAGTATTGCAGGGTGCTGGAGAAGCTGCCAAGGGCGATCAGAAAGGCAAGAAGGGAGGTCTTAAAGCATCAAATTCGGGAGAAACGAACATCTTCAAGATTGTTAAGATGATAATGGAGCGAAACTTTGCTCCGGTTATCATTTTCTCGTTCAGTAAGAAAGATTGTGAGATCTATGCAATGCAGATGGCCAAGTTGGATTTCAACTCGACGACGGAGAAGAAGCTGGTCGACGAGGTCTTCAACAACGCTATGGACGTGTTGAGTGAAGAAGATCGACAGCTGCCGCAGGTTAGTGTTTGACCTTTCAACGTGGAATATACTCAGTTCTACCACTTGGATTTTTATCGTCACATATCATTACTATTTCTCCTTTTATATTACACCCCTTCTGTTGGTTTCAATTCAAAAACTTTGATGAGCTAAAAAATCAGCATTATTTTCTTCCAAAAAATTTAATACTCAAAAGTAAATAAAATATGGAATAAAAATATTTTAAGCAATTATAGCAATATCAATAGGGACTTAACCACTGCTCATACTTCTTATCCACTTCACCAGGTTGAAAACGTGTTGCCGTTGCTGAGACGCGGTATCGGAATCCATCACGGAGGGTTGCTGCCAATCCTGAAGGAAACGATTGAAATTTTATTCGGCGAAGGTCTCATCAAGGCACTGTTTGCTACCGAAACGTTTGCCATGGGCTTGAACATGCCGGCCCGCACCGTCCTTTTCACCAGTCCCCGTAAGTTCGACGGCAAGAACTTCCGCTGGGTAACTTCCGGTGAGTACATTCAGATGTCCGGACGTGCCGGTCGACGTGGCTTGGATGACAAGGGTATTGTTATCTTGATGGTAGATGAACTGGTATCGCCCGTGGCCGGGAAAGAAATCGTCCAGGGCAAACCGGATCCGATCAATTCGGCTTTCCATTTGACTTACAATATGGTGTTGAACTTGCTTCGAGTTGAAGAGATCAACCCGGAATACATGCTGGAGCGCTCGTTTTTCCAGTTTCAAAATCAGTCATCGATTCCAGAGATTTATAAGAAAGTGCAAGATAAACAGAAGGAACTACAAGGGGTTTACATCAAAGATGAACAGTCTATCGTTTCATATCACCATGTTCGGGATCAGTTAGACAGCTTGGGGAAACAGTTTAGAGAATATATTACGAGACCAACATATTTAATACCGTTTTTGCAACCTGGAAGAATGATCAAAATTCAATCTGACAATGGCGAGTTCGAGTGGGGAATTGTAGTAAATTTCAAAAAGGAAACCGCAGATGCTAAAACGAATCCTTTAAAAGCGGAAACAAAAGTCGTTATTGACGTCCTTCTACACGTTGATGATGGTTTTGAAAAGGAGGGCATTCCCAAACCTTGTCCAGCGAACAAACGTGGTTCGGTAGAAGTGGTTCCAGTTCTTCACACTTTAGTTCACAGAATAAGTTCGCTTAGAGTATATTATCCCAACGACCTCCGACCAGCCGACAACCGACGATCGGTTTTGAAAACAATCAATGAAGTTAAAAAACGTTTTCCCCAAGGTCCACCGTTGCTGAATCCCATCAACGATATGCACATAAAAGAGAAAGACTTCCAAACCATAGTAGATATGATTGATAAATTCGAGAAGCGACTGTTCTCCCACCCGCTCCATGAAAATCCGGAACTGGACAAATTTTACACCAAGTACATGGAAAAGCTTGAGATCGAGAAACAATTGAAAGAACAGAAAACGGCGCTTCGCGAAGCTCGAAGTTTACTGCACATGGACGAACTGAAACACCGAAAGCGTGTACTCCGCCGTCTTGGTTACTGCACGGCAGCCGATGTGATTGAATTTAAAGGAAGAGTTGCGTGCGAACTCAGCTGTGCCGACGAATTGCTTTTAACTGAAATGATTTTCAATGGTAAGCATTTATTTCTTTTATTATTTCCATTTAGTCTTATTGGAATTTTTCATACTTTCCCCCAGGAACCTTTACCAATCTCACCACAGCTCAGTCTTGCGCGTTACTGTCCTGCTTCGTGTGTGATGAGAAGAGCTCCGAGGTACCGGCAGCAACCGAGGAACTGTCCGGACCCCTTCGTCAAATGCAGGACCTGGCTCGCCGGATAGCCAAAGTTTCCAACGAGTGCAAGGTCGAGTTGGACGAGGAACGTTACGTCGAATCGTTCAAACCGTTCCTGATGGATGTGGTGCTGGCCTGGTGCAAAGGGTCTTCCTTCCTGGAGCTTTGTAAGATGACCGAAATATTCGAGGGTTCCATCATTCGATGCATGCGCCGGCTGGAGGAATTGCTTCGGCAAATGGTTCAGGCTTCGAAAACAATCGGTAACACCGATCTAGAGAATAAATTTTCCGAAGCCATACGATTGTTGAAAAGGGACATCGTATTTGCTGCTTCGCTTTATCTGTAGGACGATGGAAAAATTGGACAATATTGTCTATATTTTCTGTTAAGCTTTTATAATAATTGAAAATTATAAAATAAATCATGATGATGCGTAATTGAAAGTTGATTTCTCTTTAATTCGATAAAGAAAATTAGAAAACAATAGAATCCATCTGTTTTTCATTTTTCAAACTTGGCTTATTGATCATATGAATATGTTGTGTTGCAATGTATAGGTGGAAAGTAACTTATGTTTAGCTCTGAACAAACTGTGGATGCTAGTCTGATTGGTGAGTATCTTCTAAATGAAGGTTGAAACTTTATTTACCATAAGTTTTACTAGGTAGGTATTTCTTTTAACACATTTTGGTTAGTGAGGAACTGGGTGGATAATAAGTTAACTATTTTCATAACTTTACGGTACCCCTCGTACTTCTTATGTTGCTCATGTTCGAAATTTTCGACTGATGTTTTCCTTGGTAGCGCCGCGAAGTGTCATATTGATGTGACCAGCATGTTCGCGCGTATGAAAACCTTTCAAAAATTGGCGATTTCGAACGTTACATAACGCGCATGTCCTCTCAAGGGTTTCGGGAGATTGCCAGTCTCTTTATCCTGAAAACTCTATTTAGATCTTTATTCATGTTTCACTAAGATTCTCTGGTAGCCACAGATTGATAGATTCAATAATAAAATATTTCCATTCTCCTTACGAAGGCAGTTCGGTGGAATTTTAATGTTTGTAGAAAAAATATCAAATTCAAGAGTATATCAGGCAACTATCCTGTAGCTGAAACTTACAAATCAAACGAATTTAAATTCGCTGACATCCAATACGACGACGCCGAAAATTACAGACGCCAGCTGTTAGAAACGGTTTAAATCTGACTCAATTCAATTAAATCAGAGACTTACTATAAACAAAAATCAGACAGTCCGTTAAGGAAGCACGCGGCGCACATTTTATAAGTGAGAAACGTAGTAAAGTGATAAATGTTGTGTCAAATCTCACGTATTAAATCTATTTTTTTGTAATTCATGTTTTTAAAATATAGTTTTTCTGAAGATGGCTTAGAAGAAGTAGGCCGAAACGTCAATTTTTTTCTTCATTTTGATTTCCAGTTAACCGCAAAATTTTAACAAAAACCGGCGGCAGTCAAAACACGTTAACATCAAATGAAAGTACCGAGAATTAAAAACGGATAGATTAATATAGAAGAAAACTTTAAGGATGATAAAATTGAGTTGAGGAGGTGATGGATTAGGGAATTGCTATTAAAGAAACATTAGATATCAAAGAAAGAAAGAACGTAAGCCGTAAATATCATGAATTTTTCGAAAAATATACAAAGGCTCTCGTTTCGGAGCTACACTGCTGCATTAGACTGAGTCGATTTGGGGTCATTTTGGAATTTCTCAAATCCTGGAGTCTAAAAAGCTTCGTCTTGGCCTAAAACTCATCCATGATTTTTTTGCAAAATTTTTAAGTAACGTAAATTGAGTAAATTTGAACTTTTAGGTTTGTATGGGAAAATAGAATATTTTGTACTGAAAAATCAACATCATTTTTGTTTTGTCTGTGAAACCGAGCCAGCTGATGGTTTTTGTACCAATTTATAAAATTCCTAAAGGAAATTTTCCGCTGAACAACTTTGTTGAAGACCGTAACTTCGTATCTTATTAGGAAAAAAAGTTATTAGCTGTTTAACAGGGGTATGTATTTTCGCATTGATTAACAATAAGTTCCATTGACATCACTGCTTGAGCCTCGCGAAGTGTTGCATGGAAAGTAGTCACGCAATACCTCGCTAGGCGCCCTGCTGGGATGTCAAGTCGACGCAGCAAGCCAACCACTCCTTACCATCAACACACACAAGGGTCTCTACCAGTTCACTAGGTTGTCGCCCGGCGTCAAATCCGCTCCGGGAGCCTTCCAGCAGTCGATGGACGCCATGCTCAAGGTGTCGACTGCACCACTGGTTATCTGGATAACATTTTGGTAGAGGGACGAACTCAAGAAAGAGCACCTTGTGCTCACTTGCCTGCTGGAATTCGGGTTTATTGTCCGGATTGAAAAATGCAACGTTTCGGTCTTATCTGAGTGCCATAAATTAAAATAACAAGTACGTGAAGGAGATGCACACTCTTAGTCAGCCGATGGATCAGCTGCTCAAAGCGGGCACCAAATTCGAGTAGTCAACAGCGTGCCAGAATTCATTTAATCATTTGCTACAATCGCCGTTGCTTCTGACGCACTACAAGCCCAAAATTGACATTGTGGTATCGGCGGATGCGTAATCGATCGGGCTGGGAGCCCGCATTGCCCACAGGTTCGCCGACGGGTCAGTTAAAGCAATCTGTCACGTGTCCGTAGCCTCACTCAAGCCGAAAGCAACTACAGTCAAGTCGAGAAGGAGGGCTTGGCGCTGGTGTTCGGCGTTACGCGGTTTCATCGGATGCTGTTCGGTCGTCATTTCAATCTCTAGACCGACCACAAACTGCTCCTGAAGATATTCGGCTCGAAAAAGGGCACTCCCATCTACACCGCTAATAGGCTCCTGCGGTGGCACGATTTCGAGATTCACAACATCTCCACCGGCAGCTTTGGGCACGCAGACGTTCTCTCCAGGATCATCAACAGTCACGTGCGGCCAGAGAAAGAGCACGTAATCGTCAGTCTAGAGCTAGAAAAAAGCGTTCGCACCGTGTGGTCGACGAGTTACTTCAAGGTTTGATCACGGATTTCAATAATTTTTCCAACGCCGAGAGTGTCTCCGTTGTCACCGGTTGTCTACTTTAAAGTGAAAGATTGGTCATCCCGCCAAGGATCCGGAAACGCGTTCTCCAACAACTCCACAAAGTGCACCCCGGAGTTGAACGAATGCGCTCTTTTTTTTAAGTTGGTAGCCATAGGTGGTAAATTTACGGATTGTATTCCAAGGCACGGCAAGCCACCGCGTCCCCCCAGTTTGCTACTCTGGGTCCATGGGTACAATGGAAAGACTCATGATATACTCCGTGTATACCCCTTAGGCCGATGACATAGTGAGAGCGATGCGATGCGAATTGGCGAACGCGGCCAATGCGAACTCGAGCGGCGGAACAAATTGACATCTGCTTCGCCGCGTTTAGTATGTCAGGTTTAAGCGATTCACATACAGTTGCGTTCAAAAAAGAATGAAATCGCATGAAGCTGCGCACCCACTTCCAACTTTGACAAGCTGCCATTTCTCTCTCGGTTTATATTTTTTCACGAAAATTTCACACAATCTAGTTCAACTATCCAACTAACACTCCACAAAATTTGAAGTCTTTTCAATGACGAGAAACAAAGATACAGCTTTTCCCGTAAAAAAGAGAAATTTGGAGTTGCTTCACTAAATTTGCTGTATCTTTGACATTTTTCATTGAAATATCTTGAAATTTAACCCAAAGATGTAAAAATGTTAGATCGAATATCAGGCCAAGTTTCGTCAAAATCGATGAACGTGATCAAAAATGGTGCCAGATCGAAGATGAGGTTCATTATCGCCTAGTAGACGATTTCATTCTTTTTTGGACGGATGTTTGTATGGAAAACATCGTAATCCATGTATTCTTGGTTTTTTCTTCCACAAACCCAACATTTATTACAAAAAATGCTATAAATTGATAGGAACTTCATGCTTTCTTTGTTTAGAAATAGAAATTGTTCCAACAGAGCTGGTATTGAGACAAAAGAGCGAATAGAATATTCGCTTTAATTGTTGATCAAATTTGTTTATCGGTATAATTATCAGGTAATTTCTGAAACTCTGTTCTTCTTATTTTGAACTCTGTTGAAACATTTTCTCTTTCAAAACAAACAACGAATGAAGTTTTTAGCAATTTACAACATTCTTTGTGATAACTTTTGGTTTTGTGAAAGAAAAAACCTAGAATACATGGATTACGATGTTTTCCATACAAACATCCGTCCAAAAAAGAATGAAATCGTCTACTAGGCGATAATGAACCTCATCTTCGATCTGGCACCATTTTTGATCACGTTCATCGATTTTGACGAAACTTTGCCTGATATTTGATCTAACATTTTTACATCTTTGGGCCAAATTTCAAGATTTTTCAATGAAAATTGTCAAAGATACAGCAAATTTAGTGAAGCAACTCCAAATTTCCCTTTTTTACGGGAAAAGCTGTATCTTTGTTTCTCGTCATTGAAAAGACTTCAAATTTTGTGGAGTGTTAGTTGGATAGTTGAACTAGATTGTGTGAAATTTTCGTGAAAAAATATAAACCAAGAGATAAATGGCAGCTTGTCAAAGTTGGAAGTGGGTACGCAGCTTTATGCGATTTCATTCTTTATTGAACGCAACTGTACATTTTCATCAAATGTGGTTCGCCGCATTGGATCGCATTCGTCGGTTCGCATCGCATCGCACTCACTATGTCATCGGCCTTACTCCCTAAACTCCACCTGGGGCCGCAGACCTGGTCCCCATATCGAACTGTTTAGCACAATATACTTCAATAGTGGGAGGACTATTCACGCTTATGCGCTCCAAGGCAATTCAGCAAAACCAATGCAAAAGAATGAGGAGACCACTTTTAGCAAAACCTCTCATTCTTATGACTCGACGCCTGAACTCTCCTCTAACGACTTGAGAACCGACATCTCCTCGCAATGACTCGAGATTCCCACACAAACCTCTAATCTTCGCGACTTGAGGCCTGATTTCTCCTCTAACGACTCGAGATCCGGCCCCTCCTCGCATGGACCAGAGGTTGACCTCTCCTCTGCACGATTCAAGGCCCGATCTCTCCTCTAACGATTTGAGATCTGACCTCTCCTCGTAATAACTCGAGGTGACCACTAGTAACCCCTCCTCTTGTTGATTAAGGACCTGATCCCTCCTCTTACGGCTCGAGACTCGACCCCTTATCATAAAGATTCGGGGTTGACCACACAAACCTCTCCGCTTGGAGGTTCGAGGCCTGACCTCTCCTCTAACGACTCGAAGCCCGACCTATTATCTCCAGGATTCGAGGTTCGCCACCTTTCCCGTCGTGTGCCAGATCGAGAGCAGCTTATCCTAGACTCGCGCCTGTCACGCGGCACACGTGCGGGACTTAACACAATGACTCGGATGATTCCCGATGAAGACGTCATCCTACTCCGACTCAAATCGCTCCCCCGGTGTCGAGAGACATTTTACCCGTGGGTATTCTCCGAACGTGGAATAACCCTTTCCCAGCGTTTTCCACTACGAAAAAGATACCTTAGGATAGTCTTATCCCCACAGCTTCTGTCGTTGGGAACAGCCCTACTCGGATACTCCCCGAAGGTGTTGCCTTATCTTTGTGTAGAAGTGTGTATTTATTATTCAAACAACATCAAAGCACATCGCCCGACCCCTCGATGCAGTGGAGAGTTTAGTTAAAGATTGGAATGAGATCGGGAGAGGCGATAATCGAACGACACGATGCGGTAGGTATGAAACAGAGAGAGATTCGAAGAACGGCAGTTGGTGAGTAAACGGTGTTGTGGACGGACGTGCATTTTGGAGTGTTTTACTGTTTACCTATCCGAACAAAACAACGGTGAAAATTAATAAAGAGGTTCCTACAATTGGCGCAGCCGGTAGAAAAGAAAAGGTAAGCCTACGTGTAACTTTTTTTTTAAGATCTAGTTCGACAATTAACCCCGCTTGTGAAGTGAAAATTGGTTTGCAATATGGCGTCCCAGTAGCATTTTTTCCTTTGCCTTACAAAGTGTGTAGACTTTTGTTTAATTTTATTACCTAGTGAAGAATACAACAGAATGTTGAATAAGGCTGATGCAGTGAAGAAAATTGAAAACGGTTGATGTCCGTAGGAATTTTTTTTTTCGGTTGATGACCGTTTAGTGAAAATTATAAGACGGTTGAGTCCCGTGAGATTCGTAATGAAAAAACGGTTGAAGCCCGTAGAGAATAATTATGAGCAACGGTTGAAGCCCGTGAAGGATGATAGTGATTTAAAAACGGTTGAAGCCCGTGAAAAATAATGATGTTTTAAAAACGGTTGAAGCCCGTGACGAGTGATGCAAAAACGGTTGAAGCCCATGAAGAATTATGAAAAACGGTTGAAGCCCGTAAAGAATGATAAAAACGGTTGAAGCCCGAGATTAATGATGATGATGAAAAACGGTTGAAGCGCGTGGAGTGAAAAATCATGAATCATTCAGAAAATTTAATGATCAATGTTTAATTAAAAATGACTAGGTGACAAATAATAATAATAAAAAAAATAAAGCTTAAAGAGATGAAGATAGATGTTTGTGTGTTGTTGGATAAGGCAAATTGTTTTCTCGTATTTTTTATTTAACAAAAGTCTGCACATGGTAATGGCTCGGCCCACATAATATTGTTAAACCAAATCAAAGTTCTAACTCGAAAATTTTGAAACAAATAAACATAATTGTAATTTAATTATTCAATATTTTAGATGGACAAGGATTGGCCACTAGAACCATTCAACGGCTCTACTGACTCCACCGATCAGCGGCGTGAGTGGGAGGAGTGGTTCCGAGCTTTTCAACTAATACTCGAAATCAAAGGTGTAGAATCGCAACATGACAAATTAGTCTACATGCTAGCCCGAGGAGGAAGAGCACTGCAACACATTTATTTCAATCTTGGCCCAGTACCTACTGAAGTACACCCAGAACCGGTAACAGTACCGTACGCCCCGGTAGATACTCCTGAATTCGATAATGCTGTTAAAAGACTTAACAATTTTTTTATCGGCAAACGCAATGAGCGTATAGAATTAGAAGTTTTTCGTTCGATGAAGCAGTCGCTTGATGAACCGATAAATCGATTTATTCTACGTCTTCGACAGCAGGCAAAGAGATGTGAGTTCAAGGATCGAGAAGACAATGAAATTCTTCAACAAATCACAATGGGAGCGAAGGACATGCACGTACGTGATAAGGGTATGGAAAATTCTATGAGCTTGGACGAACTGGTGAATTATGCCACCAACAGAGAAATTTTGACCAAACAAAAGGAAAAAGCTCGGCCATTTAATGATGAAACAAATAGTTGTGAAGTGGCAGCTATTGGAAAACAATGGAAGGATCGGCGAAGAGGAACACAAAAGTTATCTGGTGGAAATATAAGAACATTTGGTAACACGTCGAATCTAAACTTTCGAACAAAGCGTTTCTGTGAACAACAAGAGGAATGTGATCGATGCGGATCATGGAATCACGATGCAGACTTTGAAGGCTGTAGCGGACGAGATATCAAATGTACAAAATGTGGATTTCGGGGCCATTATGCTAGAAAATGTCAAAGTCGTAAATTTAACAACACCCAATGTAACAACAATGACTGGAAGCGCAGAAATGTTGGCCTCAATAGCCTTGGATATGAAACTCGTCGTGTTGATGGCCCAATTAACAATAAGCGCATCGAAGGTCCACCACAGGTAGAGTACTAGCATTTTCAAACCTTTTTTTTTTTTAAGTCTCGAGCAGATGAACTGTTTTTCTTTTTTTTTTTTTAATTTGAAATAAATAAGAAATAAAAAAAAATGATTTTTAATAATTTATTTCACTTAATAGGCCTCATCGATAAATAAAGGGATAATAAAGTGTTACATCGATACATTTCCAGTGGATTTTCTAATAGATTCTGGGGCAGCAATCAATACTGTGACAGAGCAGGTTTGGCACAGTTTGATAAACAGCAATTCAAGAATTTTTAAGAAAAAGTTTCAATGCGATCGTGAGATCATGGGATATGCCAGTCGTGATCCTTTAAAAGTAACAACTATTTTCGAAGCGTGGATCTTCATCAATGAGGCTAAGCCCAAATGTTACGCAGAATTCTTTGTAGTTGAAGGGGCTACAAAGTCCCTCCTGGGGAAAAGCACAGCTGAGGAATTGAAAGTCCTGAAAGTTGGACTTGATGTCAACAATGTGGGAATTAGTAATAAAATATTCCCAAAATTTCCTAATGTACTCGTTAGACTTTCCATTGACCCATCTATTGTACCTCGAAAGATAGCCTACTTGAGAATTCCAGCTACTCTGGAAGATAAAGTAAATTCCAAAATTCAAGAAATGTTAGAAAGCGACGTTATTGAGCCCGTTGTTGGACCGTCAGAATGGATATCTCCACTAGTTGTCGTTCCTAAAGGAAAAGGGGACATTCGTCTGTGTGTCAACATGAGATACCCTAATCAAGCGATCCAGCGAGAGCACTATCCACTCCCGCTTATAGATACTCTTCTGAATAAATTAAGAGGGTCTAAATACTTTTCGAAGTTGGACATTAAATCAGCATTTCATCACATCGAGTTGCATCCAGACTCACGTGGAATAACCACTTTCATGACGAATCAAGGGTTAATGAGGTTCAAACGTTTAAATTTTGGTTTGAATTGCGCGCCCGAAATTTTCCAGCGTGTTATGGCGCAAATGTTGGCACATATAAAAGGAGTCGTAGTATACATTGACGACATTGTTGTCTCAGGAAAGGACGAAAAGGAGCATGATTCCAGATTGACGGAGGTTATGGACGCTTTAAAAGCAAATAATGCAGTTTTAAATAACGAAAAATGTCTTATTAGGGTTTCTGAATTAGAAATCTTGGGATACAAGGTTAGCGTTTCCGGAATAAGCCCATCGGATGAAAAAGTCTTGGCCATTCGCAATTTCCGTAAGCCTGAGTCCAAGGAAGAAGTTCGTAGCTTCTTGGGACTCGTAAACTACGTTGGTCAGTTCATTCCCCACTTGTCGACACGCACAGAACCGTTACGCAAATATATTCGTGGTGATGTTGACAGTTTTGGTCACGAACAACAAAAAGCATTTGATGATTTGCGAAGCGAGCTGGCGAACAGTGTACATCGATTGGGATTCTTTGACCCTAAGGATCCAATTGAGTTGTTCGTTGATGCCTCGCCGGTCGGCTTAGGAGCAGTCCTGACTCAAAGAAATGTTGGAGGATCACCAAGAATCATATCTTTTGCGTCAAAAGGATTAACTAAGGCTGAAAGGGTTTATCCACAGACGCAACGAGAGGCGCTAGCAGTGGTTTGGGCGGTAGAGAAATTCTACCCCTACTTATTTGGAGTAAAGTTTACAATTTTCACGGACCACAAAACATTGGAATTCATATTCAAAGGAAAGCATCAAAGTGGAAGACGGGCTTGTTCCAGAGCAGAAGGGTGGGCGTTGAGGCTCCAACCTTACGATTTTGTTGTGAAACACATTCCAGGTTTTGTTAAACGAAGGGTTTATAAATGATTTAGTATTAATAAACATTTATATT